>NC_060139.1:869697608-869997608 GCF_021461385.2 Schistocerca piceifrons
CGGTACTGTGGCGTGGTATGTACAAATATTGAACAAATGTAATTGTAAACAAACAATCAAACAACGTAATTTCATTTTCTTTGAGAAGATATAGCAACTACTCGTAATTGACGTTTTGAGTACACCATTCTTCTTCCGACTAACATACCTGTTGAAAACGCCTGTTAGATATTTGACCATACATTGCTGGGTGCTTGTAATGAAGATGCAGATACAGAGGTCCAGTGTGGGCTGTAATTATCGTGTGGCAGCGGAACTTGATAGGTATGTTAACGCGTTAATGCGAACCGATTTACGCCGAAAAAATTAGTTCCAGTTTCGGCCACCAGGTTCAAATCTCGCACTGTTCGGCATCTCGTAGACGTCTCCGGTGCTCGTATTGAACAAATTGTGTAAGCAGTGGTTAATAATAAAATCGGCATTATGCCTTTCTCACTTGTTGGATCTTCCCTGCCCAAGCCCCGTTCGAAATCTATAACGTATGAAAATATTAGTCTTTCTTGCATTCACAACGCCAGATTTGCACCTGATGGCCAAATTTGCAACTAATTTTTTCAGCGTAAATCGATTTATCATTAGATGATTAGAAAATCTACCAATTTCCGCTGCCATTTGGTAATTACAGCCCACACTGGAGATCTGCGAGTATCTGCACTTTAATTATAACCACCGAGCACTTACACGGCTGAGAAGGGCACGAGAAGCGCCACAGCTCTAAAGATTTGTACACAGGTTGTAGCACATTTAGTAACGGCCACTAGGGGCGCCAAGATTAAAGGGGCATCATGGGTGCCCAGGTGCAGGATTTGTGTACAGTGCGTATCACAATTAGTAGCGAAAACTGTTACGGGTGAAAGTGTAAGAAGGAAAAGGGAATGAAGGGAGGCACCAAATAACAAGTCACTTGTGTGGAAAAATGATCTCGAACAGGCCCTGACTACTTATCTGTTGTCCGCTACAAAAATGACGTATAGTCCTAGTTGTTCTATAGCTTCGCAGTCGTGTATGCCCTACTGATTAGGGATATAGTTTGTGAAGTTCTTCTGCGAGGACCTCAGATTAAAATATGAAGAATTATTTTTAATAGTGCTATTATTTAGATTACGTGTCAAAAAAAAAGGCATTACAGCCTCTTAAAGGGAGCTGACTGTTGAAGTGTTGTCAGTTGGAGCAAAAATATCCAATATGCGATCTGAAGTTTTCCCGGCGTATTTCCAGTTTGAACAGTTCTCGGGTATCCGACCGGGTAGCGTCGTAATTTCTCCACAATATTTCGGCAGACGTACACGCTGCCATCTCCAGATGGTTCCTGACGAATGCTGTACTGTTAGAAAAGAGATGGGGCACCTCCACGCCCGCACCAACGTGATGACCAAACCAAAAGTTCTACTGTCACCTCCGTAAACATGTTAGTTGTCTAGTAAGTGGATCACAGGATGCTGGGCTGTGATGTTGTCCGTGCGTCTGGGTAAGGCTACGCATTAACACGGTCCATCAGGTGATAGATAGTGGACGAAACGCGAGTGAGGGTAGCGATTTGAAGAGCAGAGGGAAAAAAGTGCCATGGCTCGTGCCGTGGGAAAAAAAACCTCTGCGACAGTGGGATGGGTAGTAAGAGCAGTAGTGGCTTGCTAGCTGCGATAGCTCATGCAAGGTTGGATTTGTTAGTATAGGTATCATGCATCATTACCGTAACAAGCGATGGCGATGTGTCCCAGTTGCTGCAGCTGCTACATTCCTGGAACAATCAAGATCGTTATACAGTAGTGGGAGATCGGCCATAGATCATCTCACTGTGTGGGGGATGTGTGGAGCTTGTTTGCATGCAGTGTACGGTACGGCTTCCCTGTGTGGTGCCAGTTATTCGACAGTGTATTTCAGCTGGATATCCAGTAATGGCGTCTGATTAACAGGGGCTCGCCTGTGCCGTTATGTTTGCGTATGCTTGGCCATAGATGTTATGTCCTTACAAGTATGTCTTTTGGTCTTCTATGTTTCCATCTATGGTTGTGGTCGTAGTTCCCCAGATTCAGAATAAACGGATTCTGCGAATGTCTGGAGTTTCTGTATAGTCTTGTGGTGAGTTTGTGGATTACCTCCGTGAGAGTCTCAAGTCGGTATTCTCGGTGAAGGTCCGCGATGCGTGTGTATCGTGGAGCATTGCTTATGATTTTGAGTACTTTGTTTTGCATGAGCTGCAGACGGCGCAGGCGTGTAGGCGCAGCGTATCCCCAGACAGAAGCTGCGTACGTCATCAGGGGTCGGATAAGTGTCATGTACATGGGCCTCGACACCCTTCTGTTCAGTGTGCTACGCCTGTTGAGCATAGGATAGAGCTGTTTGAGCCTCACGCTAGCTCGGTTGGTCATGTGTTGTATGTGGTCCCCCCAGAGTAATTTCCGGTCCAGCCAGACACCGAGGTATTTGACTTTCTCGCGGAAACGTATTGGACGTGCATGTGGAGTTATTGGTCTGCAGTAGCGGTGTTTGCGCAGTTGCTTCGGTCTTCTAGTGAACAGAACGGCTTCGCACTTGTCGACGTTTACTCTAACACGCCATTTCTCCAACCAAGGCTCAGCCATTCTGAGTGCAGTCTGTAAGCGTGACGTAATGTTTGATGGTTTCGAATCTTCCGCGAGGATAGCTGTGTCATCCACGTAGATTGCCATCGATGTAGATTGTGTGTGGTTGAGAGATCGTTTATGTAGAGGTTAAATAGTAGGGGCCCTAGGATGCTTCCCTGGGGTACTCCCGCGTGTATACCGTTTCGTGTTGATTGTTTTCCCTGCACGTCAGTGTTGAAACTCCTGTCTGTGAGGTATGAGTGTATTAGACGCACCAGCCCGTCGGGGAATCCCGCGTCGCTGAGTTTGCGGATGAGGCCGTTGTGCCATAGATGGTCGAAAGCCTTTTCGATGTCCAGGAACACTGCCCCTGTAGCTTTGTTTATGTTGAAGCCATGTGTTATATGTTCAACGACCCGTAGGAGTTGTTGTGTTGTGGAGTGGTGATTCCTGAAGCCGAATTGCTCCGGTCTCAGGATGTCATTTGTTATGCAGTGCCTAGTGATGTGTTTGAGAATCACCTTCTCAACAATCTTACTGAGCGAGCTCAGACGGCTGATGGGTCGGTAATTTTGTGGTAGGCTGTGGTCTTTCCCCGGACCTGAACAAAAGGACCTTGGCCGTCTTCCAAAAGGCGGGTAAGTGTTGGTGTTTTAGTATGGTATTCGTTATGTGTGATAGGTACTCAGTAGATTTATCAGTGAACTCCTGGAGGACACGGTTTTGAATGCCATCATGACCAGGGGCTTTCCTAGCAGCGGAATGCATTATAGCCCAGGAGACTTCGGCTGTGCTAGCATGTTGAATGTCGTCGCGCGATGGTTGGGCTAGAATGCGTGTAACCTCTTGGTCAGTAGCAAGTGTGAACACTGGATCTGATGGTACCAGGTTCGGTGTGAATGACGCTGCGAGTGTGTGGGCCGTTAGTTCTGCTTTCTCTTCCGCTGAGTATGCAGGTAAGTCAGGCCCTTGAAGCGTTGGGGTGTATATTTTCTCCCTGGTGAAGTGTCTGGCTAGTTGCCACACGCCAGGTTGTGCGGTGTCCAGCCCTTCGAGTTTTTGGTTCCACAGTTGTGTTCTATGTGTTTGTATTTTATCGTGTATGATGCCCTGTAGCCTGTTAATGTGCTGTTTGAAGTACTGACGCCTGGTGCGCTGCCATTGTCTCCTGAGGCGATTCCTAATTGAGATTAGGCCCAGGATTTCCTGGGACAGGGCCGCCCTGTGTTGTTGTGAGGTGCGATCAGGTATGGTGCCTGCCATTGCGTCCTGGACGGCGTTAGTGAGGGTTTCTACTGCCTCGTCAATTTGTGCCGTTTCGTTAATTTCGTGTATAGGTGGGATGTGGCTATCAAGCGTTTGCTTGAACAATGTCCAATTCGCACGCCCGTAGTCCAACATCTTGCGTTGTTCCGTGTGCTGCAGTGTTTCCTCGATGTATAGTATTACAGGTTGGTGGTTTGAGGGCAGATCGTTTTCAACGGCAACGTTGAGTGTCGCTGTAATGCCCTTGATGAGGGTCATGTCTATCACGTCTGGCCTGTGTCCCCTCTGATAGGGAATGTGCATCGGTTCAGTCGGCGCTGCCGAAGTGGCCGAGCGGTTTTGGGCGCTACAATCTGGAACCGCGCGACCGCTACGGTCGCAGGTTCGAATCCTGCCTCGGGCATGGATGTGTGTGATGCCCTTAGGTTAGTTAGGTTTAAGTAGTTCTAAGTTCTAGGGGACTGATGACCTCAGATGTTAAGTCCCATAGTGCTCAGAGCCATCAGTCGGCGCTAGTATAATGTAGTTTCTGCCTAGCGAATGTTCGTACAGTTTTTGCCGTTGGGATTTCGTATGCGTGAATTCCATTCTGGGTGTTTTGCGTTCAGATCTCCAGCGACTATTACTCGCGGTGAAATGTTGAGTAATGTGCTGATATCGCGTGTTGAGATGCCTACAGGGCTGTTGTATACCGATATCAGTGTGGTGTAGGCTCCGTTGAACTTGACTCTGACGGCCGTAGCCTCGGTTTTTTCCAGTCCAGGGAGCTCTATGTTTGTGTGCTCAATGTCTTTGTGTATGACGATTGCAGTTCCACCTGCCACGGCGTCGCCCGGTCGGTCGGTACGACAGACACAATAGCCAGGAAAGTTTAATTGTTTGTGCGGTTTAAGTTTAGTCTCGCTCAGTAGCGCGACAAGGATTCCCTTGCGCTCCATGAACGCGGCAAATTCTGCCCTTTTGTTGTGGATCGAGTCTGCATTCCAGAACAGGATCTGTGATAGTGTATGCGGGTCTGCGTTATGGGCCGGGTGTGGCATATTATTGATGTAAGAGTGTGAAAGAGTGTTGTGATGGCAGTGTGTATGACAGCCCAATATTGCCCGGGTTCGGCGCTCATGAGCTGGGTGATGAGTGTAGTGACGGCCGTCAGCACCTTGGTAAGGATTTGAACGGTCGTGTGTCGGGAGAATAGTGTTTCCAGTATTCCCCCAGGTGGTGTGTTGGTGTTGGGTGTGGCAGCCTGAGGTGCTCCTCTCGGCGCCCTATATATACTAGCCGTTACCCCCTCCACCGTTCCTCTCCTGGTGTCTTCGGTGCGGCCGGCGCGGTGGCTACTGGAGGTGGTGGGGGAAGCGGCGCCTGGGTCTGAACTGCGGTCTACAGTCTCTCTGCTGCTGCCGCCGTCGGGGGCGGTCCCCGATCTCTGGGACCGCATCTTTCTCTCCAGGCTGAGTGCAGGGTTCCAAGCCTGACTAAGTTGAAGGTTCGTTTCTTGCGCCATCGACAGCCTCGCCCTGACCGGCGGCGGCGGCGGCGGCGGCAACCTTAAGGCTGGATGGATACAGCTCTCCAAACAATCCTATAGAGTGCAAATTTCATCTCTGGGTACCTACTGCAACGTACAGCCACTTGAAATTTCTTACTGTAGTCAACCCTTGGTGCCCGTCTGTCTACAATTTTTACCACCACACTTCCCTCCATTTCCAAACTGAAAATTCCAGGGTGCCTCGCGAAGTATCTTCTTGCAATCAAGTTGTCAGATATTTCTCCCATTTCGATTCAGTACCTCTTCTCTAGATATACGATGTACCCATCTAATCTTCAGTACTTTTTTTTTTTACACTCCATTTCAGAAGTGGAGCGACTATGAAGCAGCAGTTGTCGAAATCTGTAATTTACGAGGGTCATTCAGTAAATAATACAACACATCCTTTTATTCAGGATTCCAATACATCATATTATTCCCCTCTCCTCTCGCCACGAAACTGTTTTTCAACATAATCTCCGTTCAGTGCGACGGCATTACGCCACTTCTAGGGGAGTGCGTCCTCCATCGGGCTAAACAGATGACAGTCGAAAGTTGCGACATCCGGACTGTAGAGTGAGGAAGGACAGTCCAAATGGAGTTTCGTGAGCTGTTCTCGGATGCGCAGACTTGGGTGCGGTCTTGCATTGTCATGGAGAAAAGTAGTTCGTTTGTATTTTTATGTCGACGAACACGCTGAAGTCGTTTCTTCAATTTCCTTAGGGTAGCACAATACACTTCAGAGTGGATGGTCCCACCATGGAGGAGGACATCAGACAGAATACCCTTCAGAATCCCAGAAGATAGTCGCCATGAGTTTAACAGCTGAGGTCGCAGCTTTGAACTTTTTCTGTGGAAAAGTGATGATATGCCACCTCTGCAAGGATTGTCGTTTTGTTTCCGATTCTAAGTAATGAACCCATGTTTCGTTGCCGGTGACAAAAAAAGTAGTCACGATCAGTCTCGTAATGCGCAAGCTATTCCGCGCAAATGGTCCTTCGTTGTTCTTTGTCTTTTGTTAGGCGGCAAGGAACCCCGCGGGCACACACCTTTGAGTACTCCAACAGGTGACGAGTGTGTCGGTGCCACCAACAAAGACGTCCAGCTGAGCAGCGAGGTGTTTGTGATCAGTCTCACACCTCGAATGAACGTGTCCGGGCTCACAAGATGGAGATCGGACAGGTTTGCGTGACTTAGTTGCGATGATGGCAGACGCCCTGCCCAAGGACTCACTGTGCTTTTGTTCACTGCCAGGTCTCCGCAAACATCATGCAAGCGCCTACGAATATCTGTGGTACTCTTTCCCATAAAAAGAAACTCAATGACAACTCACTACTTGGACCGCACCTCTGTAAGTGGCGAATACATATAGGGGACGTGCGGGGGGGGGGGGGGGGGGGGCGCCCCCTCCCCCCGGTCTTCCGGGACCGCCCGCATTGCCACCCGCGCCGCCCCCGCAGTCAGCCCGCACGCTATTCGTCCGTTCCTTTCGTCAGTCGACTCGACTGAATCGAGTTATCGAGTAGTTGTACTTTCCTACGTAGCACGCACATCTGCATCATCGTATATACAAATACGTTCCTGTCTGCCACATAGGTAGCTAAGACATACCTAAGAGAAAAGTCGCGGCCATTCTAGTGCTCTCGATACGTTATGGAGGAGGATCGACTTAATGCTTATCTCTGTTGAACACTCACCCTGACTTTGATTGTCCTATTGTCAATGTAATTAACTAATTTGCCAGGAGGAATAGGCGCATGGAATTCATCGTTTAAGGAAGAGAACCACAATTGTAACTTTTTTTATATCATAAATTGGTATTGTCTTGTATATGTGTGTAATCAGTTGAAATAAAACTCTTATACCATGCAAGTGATTTGATTATTTTTATTACGGTAAAAGTAAAGGTAGCTCAGGACATCTTTAGCGCCCCCTCTTTGAGGTTTGTCTGTATCCGCCACTGCGGCTCTGTTACAGACGTCATTTTGAAGGTTGCATGTAGCGCCGCCATCTATCGGAACTTCATGAAACTATAACGCGGAAGTGGGATTATTCCACGATGTTCCACAACAAATTTCACATTTTTTCAACCGAAATTGACCGAGGAAAAAATGTGTTGCATTACTATTAGAACGGGCCTCGTAATTAAATACCGGTACATAACTTTTCCTGGAGTGAATGATTCATTATCAGGTTCTTAAAATTATTATACCATTAGGCATAGTCAAAAATAAGCAAGTAGGAAACATGCATTTTGTATGTAATGGTACAAGGTTCGTAATTACTTGTGGCGCTTGGTTACGAATGTTATACAATGACATGTAAAACGTTGAGCCTTACGCTGTTCGATAATGCACGTTTGCTGCTTACTTGTTCTTGACTGTGCCTGATGAAGTAACACTGTTAAGAACTTGACAAGGAAATCACGTCTTCCGGCAATATATTTTTAAATTATTAAATCGCACAGTTGGTCTACTGATGCGTCGTAATCTCCACACCAATACCATGATACAGTTGTACTATGGCTGCACATAGAAAACATTCAAAAGCTTTTGTCATCTTCCTGTTTTTTTCTGTTTATTGTCCACGTTTCACTTTCGCATAAACCTACACAAACCAGACAAATACTTTGGGAAAGGACTTTCTAACACAAAAAATTACATGTTAAACTATTTTTCTTTAAATATAAACGCTTTTCTTACTGCTGCCAGTTTGGATTTTGTATGCTCTCTGCTTTCAGCATCGCCGGTTATTTTACTCCTCAAATATCAAAACTCACAGGGTACTTCTAATGTCTCATTTCCTTATCTAATTCCTTCAGCATCACCTGATTTAATTCGATTACATACCATTACGCTGTCTATCGATGTTCATCTGACACCACCTTTTTTATTCCGAATGGAAACCAGTAGTCTTGCATCGAAGGTGATCCTCCAAAAGAACTTTAGGCTTTGTATGGCGAAACTGAAGTTATAACTCAATTATCAACTCGTTCGTACTAGATCTGTAATTGCAGTCCAGCGCTGACTCTGTTCTTAACACACGTAAAGTCTGATCAACGAAAAGTACTAGGTTCATTCTCGTAAGCAGCGCTAAGATCATTGAGCAGGGACAAACGGGAAATGGAGAAGAATAATTTGATCCGATGAATCGTTCTTGGCCTGGTTTTAGACAGTAATTTAGGGATGTATGAAACGCGGTTTATATCCTGCACTTTCGTGCTATTCGTTCATACGCTGAACTATAGACCTATGTCATTGACGTAAACATGTTCTATAATTATAGAACATATGTGGTTGGCGTGGAGACGAACATCTCAAACGTGGGTTTCTGCATGGTTCCGACAAGCATCAATCGTACGATATTCCAGTTACTCTGTTCAACCGCCGGAAAGTGATGATCGAAGGGAAAATGTATCTACGGATATCAGTCGGTGAATGCTGGCCATTTTTTGGCTGGACCAGATGCGGGATTCTTCCTACACGTCGGTCAGGTGGCCCGAAGATGGCGCAATGTTGCCCTAAAACCGGTTGCCACAGACAAAATAACAGGAAATTTGATTCGACATTTTGCTCTTTTTGTGTTTACTTGTGTCCACACTCCAGAAATATTAAGAAAGGACAGAATTTACCTATCCACTATATTGTGTCTCACTGTTTAGAGGCACAAAACGCGTGGGTGTTTTCAGCTCGTTACTAAATGCAAATAAGTAAGAGGCCGAGTTGATAGGAGCTGAAGGAGTCCAGGTTGCAACAATATGCGGTACGGCACACTGTTAGAGAGGAAGATTATTATTCAAGAAACACATAGTACAATGAAAATTACTTACCTTCAGTAATTTGGAGGACTGCAGCTGCGGCTATGAACTAACAATCTCGAAACATGGAATACCATGAAGTAATACAACATATTCTCAGGGACTAAGCCTGATGGGCCCTACTCAGAGAATCAATGCAAACAGAACTGGCTGAGGACCGATTATGAAAGTGCGTCTACCTAGGTTGAAATCTAGATAAGGAGTGAACGAGGCACACTCCAGTTCCGTCGAGCTGCACAGCTCAATAGAGTGCGCTGTCCTCGGCAGAAAACGGGCTGCCAACCTTGTGTTGGCGCGGCGTTGTAGTAGTGTCTGTGGCAATGATACTACACACTATGTTCGCGATTTCGCCTTTAATGTCATTTTCAAGTGTTGGCTCGTCATACAGTGCAACGGTGCAACTATTACACGAAAATTACTTTAATTTCGTTTTGTTCGTTATAACTGGGGTGCTTGCCTTGTGAACAGCATGTTGTACGGCGAGCTGTACAGAAAATCTCTGGAAAGATTTTTTGTTTGCTCCTTCCGTTACAAATGCGCTGCAGGCTAAGGACATAACTACATTTATGTTATTTTCCGTAAATTCACAAACAACCTGCAAGTTGATCGTAGTTTAGGTTGTAACTTAATATCCCACCGATTAACTCATAAATAACCGAAGATGTTAGACAGTAATTGCCACCTGAGTAAATACGAACGCTCTCAAGAGTCATTACTATGAAATGAACTACAAATTAAACGTATTTTCAGTGAATTTGCTTCTTAATTTTTGAAGATTTTAGCTTCATTATGTCAAAGTTCAGCTTCAGATCAGGAGGTGGTTTTTAACTGCTACCGAATCTCATACTGTGTGTTAGAGGTCATAGTTTAAACAAGGAAACGACACTTATTTTATTCGCTTGAGGTTTCTACATACATCGTCACATGCATGCAGTATTATCACCAAGTTACATACATAAAATATTATTTTAGTTCTCAACTGCAACTGACACAATTCGTTTGCATATTGCCACTGGACAAATGTAACAATGTGATTGTGTTAAGATATTTTACATCCGTTCTTTCTATTACACCTATGTTTCCTAGTCGTATTATGTTTGTACAGCGTTCAGTAATAGGCTTTAAAAATTGTCTGTATATAGCATTCAATTTTACAAAACATACTTTGACTAGAATTCTCTCCCTCAAAGATTAAGTGAAATTTCACGATATGAGAGAGGACAATTTAGGACAAAAATTCACACAGAGAATAGCAGTTTGTTCACAAATGCATAAAATTTTTTTCTCAATAACAGCTAATTACACATTGATATGAAAACCGGTATTGTAAGGCAGGTGTCTGGTCCTGTAACAAGCTAAATTTTAGTAGACAAATCACGTATCACAGATATGTCTACCTCAATCCAATTAGCACATCAAAATCAATTTATATCTGCTTTTTCAATGCTTGTTAACAACGTTGCTTGATATTCACTTTTTCATGTATAGGATACATAATTTTTGCTAACTTGAATAACGCAAATTCACTGTTCTTTAACATGCCATTATCTGATGATGAGCCTATAGTGCCTCGAAAACTAGTTACGTGGCTCGAAAATTATTTACCGGTGCAAAAAATAAATCATATCAAAACTGGAAAAAAGTGACTGGTTGTCTATTGAACGCACGTAAATCAGCAAGTAAAATACTGTAGTATCCAAAAGTCATTTAATTGTATCATACGGTTCTGAAGCTGATCTCATTCAGAGTGAGATTTCGTAGCCGAAAGTACTGTATATTTAAAAAGTTAATTGTAACATAAATTTTTAAAGGAATCTTTAAAGATCTTAGTTGCAAAGACCCCAGACGTACACACACACACACACACACACACACACACACACACACACACACACACACACACTTTCATTGGCCACCAAGAACGAGGGCAATTTTATTTATTTATTTATTTATCGTGTCACCAGTTTTCTGACTAGTTTGATACAGCCAGCTACGAACTACTCTCAAATGTGAACCTCTTAATGTTGTTTGGGTGTCTGTATATTGAATAGATATTACTTACCTCAATCCCAACACCTCATGGTCACTAAATCCCATTCAAAGATTAGCATTACTTTAAAAAAAATGTGGCCCAAATTAACAAAATGCAGTCTGTCTATTCTCAGTTATATTTCCTTCCCCCCTCTTCTCCCTATTCTCTCTCTCTCTCTCTCTCTCTCTCTCTCTCTCTCTCTCCCTCTCCCTCCCCCTCCCCCTCCCCCTCCCCCTCCCTCCCTCCCTCCCTCATGTCACTTTCAATAACACACCATTTCACATCGTGATAAAGTTCGTCTTCGAAACTCATCGTCGCGTGGTTAGTATCCGCTCGCCCTCGCACCCACATTTCCTTAGTCGCTCATGCCTCAAAGTAGTTCAGCAGACATCACAGCGAAAATGTATCGGGGGCTTCAGAGGCAAGAGCAAAAGTTGCTCACAGACACTTGATACGGAATAAACTGAATTCATGAAAGTTGGCAAAAGGACAGTAATAACAGACAACTTTCAATGCCAAAGTAGTGCTGGCACCCATGTCCTCAATTATTTGTTAGATGTATTCTAATCTCTGTCTTCCCCACAGTTTCTACCCTCTACAGCTTCCTCGTGTATCATGGAAGTTAATTCTTGATTTCTTAATACGTGTCCTACCACCCTGTAGCTTCTCCTTTTCAGCGTTTTTTCCAGTTGTTCCTCTCCTCGCCTGTTCTGTGGAGAACTTCGGCATTTCTTATGTTAAGAGTCCATCTAATTTTTCATCATTCTTGTATAGCACCTCATCTCAAACGCTTGGACTCTCTTCTTTTCCGGTTTTCCCACAGCATGTGATTCACGTTCATACAATGCTAGAGCCGTGCGGGATTAGCCAAGCGGTCTCAGGCGCTGCAGTCATGGACTGTGCGGCTGGTCCCGGCGGAGGTTCGAGTCCTCCCTCGGGCATGGGTGTGTGTGTTTGTCCTTAGGATAATTTAGGTTAAGTAGTGTGCAAGCTTAGGGACTGATGACCTTAGCAGTTAAGTCCCAGAAGATTTCACACACTTTTTTTTTTTTTAACATACAATGCTGTGCATCTTCAGAAATTTGTTCCTCAAATTAAGACTAGTCAGAAATCTCATCTGTGTGCTGCTTTACTTTTTGTGTCACTGCTTCGTCCATCATGCGTTACTACTTCGTGATCTCAATTTTGATTCGTTAATCTCATTTCTGCTAATCCTGATTACTTTGGTCTTTCTTTTGTTTACTCTCGATCGATTGGAATGTTCATTCGATTCAATAGATTCCGTAGTTTTTCCTGACTTTCACTGAGGATAGCAGTGTCATCACGGAATGTTCACCCTGAATATACAGTTAGTTAGCTGTATAAATGTTTGCTTGCAGTTCACGCCACTTACATCAAAAGTTCCAGATTTGGTGCACTTTCTTTTCCGAATTATAGTGCCAATGGCATCATCTGTGGCTCTGTATTGGCGTTAAGCAACACAGCAGAATTGTGCTGTACACTAGGGGGTGGACAGGCTGTGGCTGCAGTTGTCTCTGGGTTGCTGCGTCCCTGCCAGCTGGCAGCTTCCCCCAGAGATAGCTCCACACACCCACATACGACCGCAGCGTTATGTAATACTGGCACACGCCGAGAATTACCGCACCGCTGGAGTGTAAGAAGCTTCTCACAACGAGCGATATTTTGATCCAGGCTATAGCAGTTTACATCATGTTGAAAAGTTCCAGACAACCTCTTGGCGTCGCCAGAACATTGAAGGCTCTATTGTTAACAACTAGAGATGGGCAAATTAGTACTTTTTACGGAATTGTTCCTTTTGAATTAGTTCTTCTTACTGCACTAGTTCAAATTAACTACACTACTGGCCATTAAAATTGCTACATCACGAATATGACGTGCTACAGACGCGAAATTTAACCGACAGGAAGAAGATGCTGTGATATGCAAATGATTAGCTTTTCAAAGCATTTACACAAGGTTGCCGCCGGTGGTGACACCGACAACGTGCTGACATGAGGAAAGTTTCCAACCCATTTCTCATACACAAACAGCAGTTGACCGGCGTTGCCCGGTGAAACGTTGTTGTGATGCCTCGTGTAAGGAGGAGAAATGCGCACCATCACGTTTCCGACTTTGATAAAGATCGTATTGTAGCCTATCGCGATTGCGGTTTACCGTATCGCGACATTGCTGCTCGCGTTGGTCGAGATCCAATGACTGTTAGCAGAATATGGAAACGGTTGGTTCAGGGGGGTAACACGGAACGCCGTGCTGGATCCCAACGGCCTCGTATCACTAGCAGTCGAGATGACAGACATCTTATCCGCATGGCTGTAATGGATCGTGCAGCCACGTCTCGATCCCTGAGTCAACAGATGGGGACGTTTGCAAGACAACAACCATCTGCAAGAACAGTTCTAAGACGTTTGCAGCAGCATGGACTATCAGCTCGCAGACCTTCCATTTCTTTGGATGATAAAATATTTGGATCTTATAGCTAATGATTCGGAGCGTATGACTGTTGTTAATGAGATGCAGCGCAAAAGAGACTTCCACTAGTCTCGTTTATTTTTCATATGTTATTTAAAACGGGAAATGCAGCCTTCATTCAATATATGTACGGTACTGGTGCCCAATGCAAAGATTTGTACTTCCAGTTGACTAGAAAAATTAAGTTATTGTCACGTCATAATTCTGAATTGATGGCATGTCTTCGTGCGTCGAGTTGGATTGGCTGTTCCATTCTCGTCCAGAATATTGCAATTGTCAGAATATTGCAATTGTTGGACTATCCGTCATTCCAATGCATGAAAATGTCGTCTCACCTCTAGAACCCAAAATGTACCATCTATCACTCTCAGAAAACAGCAGAAATCACAAAACGTGGATTCTCCGCTTTCTTGTGACTGAACGACGTACATCAGTATCTCTTTGCCCACGCTTCAGTTGCCACCCAAACGACTTCAGATGTTTGCTAGTATAAGAACGATGGAGCCTGCAGCGCAGGAAAGCCGTGTGGCCCCATTGAGCATATCACGGAAACAAACAGAGCGAGCATCTGGAGACGCTGATCAAATAAGCAGAGGGTGTTAAGAGCCGCCTGTTAGTGCGTAATGAAACAAGCTCACTGCATTCGTACTACTGTGCAAGACCAATGTAGATAACTTTCTTCGCAGCTCCTGCAGTATCAGTGACTGAGAATCATGGTTGGGGAGCGTAATAAATATCGCTGCATCACGTACATTAAGCATGCCACTGAGTTGGCATTTGTAGGCTCAGAGAAAGCTTCTGACAATCTTGACTGGACTTCACTACTCTTTCAAATTCTGAAGGTAGTAGGAATAAAATACAGAAAGCAGAATGTTATGTACAGCTTGTACAGAAACCAGGTTGCCATTAAAAGAATTGAGCAACGTGAAAGAAATGCAGTGGTCATGAAGGGAGTGAGTCAGTTGTAGCCTATCCTCAATGTTATTCAATCAACGCATTGAGCAAGCATTAAAGGAATCAAAAGAGAAACTTGGAAAGGTTTAAAGTTCAGGAAGAAGAGAGGCGGCATGGGACTTGGAAGAGCAGATTAATGGAATGGATAGAACTTGAAAAGAGGTTTAAGATAAATGTCAGCAACAGTAAAACAAGGGTGATGGAATGCAGTCGAAGTAAATCAGATAGTGCTGAAGGAATTAGATCAGAAAATGAGACACGATTAGTAGTACATGATTTACTGTAATTGGGCTGCAAAATAAATGATTGTCGAAGTAGGAAGGATATAAAGTACAGAGTGGCTATAGCTCGAAAAACATTCTCAAAAAGACGATTTTTTAACATCTTTTCTGGAGGTCTTTGCTTGTAGTGCAGCCTTGTACGAAACTGAAAACATGGACAGTAAGCAAATACGACAGTAATGGAGCAGAAGCTTTTGAAATGTGTTGCTTCGGAAGAATCCTGAATATTATATGAGTGGATCATGTAACTAATGAGAGAGGGGGGGGGATTAAAAATCGTAGAGTGACACTAAGGAATGAATATATTTAGCGGGTTCAAAAGGACGTAGACTCAGGACTGAAAACAACAACGGCTATTTTAAAGATGCATAATTAATGTAAAAAATTATGCGCGTTTATACAACGCAGCAGCTCAGACATCGCCAACATAACGCTTAAATGTCATAATAATACGTACGGAATTGATAATGAGAATTATTTCCCGAAATGGAGCCTGCAGAAAATAAAGGAAAAGTCGTGACTGGCAACGCTATTTTTTAACGAAGAAAATAGCTTTGTGTGTGCGTGTGCGTGTGCGCGTTTAATTTCATTGTGTCCTGTGCTATCCTGCATCCCCTCCTTTCCTCCACAGTCGTAGAAACATGAACGTTTCAAAGTGGGCAACAATTCTTTCAATTTTTGCGTCTTCAGTATTCTCACAGAGCAGTTGCTGGAAGTTAACTATAGTGTAGTTCGATCCACTGATCACAACGAAACAGGCGGCGACATATGTGAATGTCACGCTGTTATACTGTAGATTCCTACATCGGCTCATTTCTCGCTGGCGAATCTGATCGCCTACACAGCCGCGCGACTGGATCACTTTCCTCACTTCAAGTAAAAGCCGGTTCGCGGTGTACGTCTTGTGAAAATAGTGGCATTTTTAACTTTCACATTTCGGTTGTATGAAGAGACGGCAACGTTCAGAACTTTGTAAACACTGAATGTCGCCATCTCTTCCTAGAACTGAAATGTGGAAGTCAGGTCATTGTATTGTTGTATTGTTAAAGGCCAAATTTATAATGACTTGTCTTTCACAAACGTGGCTGCCGAACAACCACTGGCAGCAGTGAGTACACGTACGTAGCGATTTAAAGTAGAATTAAGACATGAAAATAACCAAACTAAGGTTTGAGTATTGTTCATTAGTCTTGGACTCTTACCAAGGAGGTTGCAAAGTGCGAAAGCCGAGGAGAGATGGGCAACAAACTCCTGTGGCTGACATTACAAAAGGAGTTGTGCGTCACATCCTGGTCCACTGTTAAAAACTCTAGAGCGTACGCCACTAGGATGGTCAACCGATATACAGTGTGTTTCTAAAAGATTAGTCCTCTTGCAAAAGAGTATGTCTTCTGCATGAAGAAAGACAAAAACTTGTAGTAAATTTTAAGTTACGTTACGGAACTGGAAGATTACCTTGGCATCAGTTGTAAGTTGGCGTTATGCACTGAGATGACAAAAGTCATTCGATAGCCATATGCACATATACATATGACGGAAGTATCGCATGCACAAGGTATAAAATGGCAGTTCATTGGCGGAGCTTCATTTGTACTCAGGTGATTCATGTGAAAAATTTTCCAACGGGATTCTGGCCACACGACGGGAATTAAGACTTGGAACGCGGAACGGTAGTTGGAGCTAGACGCACGGGACATACCATTTCGGAAATAGCTAGGGAATTCAGTATACCGAGATCTACAGTGTCAACTGTGTGCCGGGAATACCAAATATCAGGCATTACCTCTCACCACGGACAACGCAGTGGTCTACGGCCATCCCTTAACGACCGAGAGCAGCGCCGTTTGCGTAGAATTGTCAGTGCAAACAAACACGCAACACTGCCTGAAATAACCGCATAAGTCAATATGGGACGCACGACGAACGTACCCGTTAATACTGTGCGGTGAAATCTGACGTTAATGTGCTACGGCAGCAGACGACCGACGCGAGTGGCTTTGCTGACAGCACGACATCGCCTGGAACACCTCTCCTGAGTTCGTGACCATGTCGACTGGACCCTAGACGACTTGGAAAACGTGGCCTGGTCAGATGAGTCCAAACTTCAGTTGGTAAGAGCTGATGTTCAAGAGTGGTGTGTATTCACGAAGCCATAGACACCAGTTATCACCAAGGCACTGTGCAAGCTGTGCATAATGGTGTGGGCTGTGTCTACTTGAAATGCAGTGGGTCTTCTGGTCCAACAGAACCAACCATTGACTGGAAATGGTTATTTTCAACTACTTGCAGACCATTTCAGCCATTCTTGGATTTCGTGTTCTCAAACTATGATGGAATTTGTATCGATGACAATGTGCCAAGACATTGTCCCACAGTTGTTCATGATTAGTTTGAAGGACATTATGGACAGTTCGATCGAATGATGTGGTCACCTAGACCGCCCGACATGAATCCCATCGAACATTTGTGGGACATAATCGAGAAGTCAGTTCGTGCACAGAATCGTTCACTCCCAACACTTTCGCAATTATGGACGGCTATTGAGGCAACATAGCTCAATATTTCTGCAAGGGACTTCCAACGACTTGTTGAGTCCAGCCGGCCGGTTAGCCGAGCGGTTCTAGGCGCTACAGTCTGGAACCGCGCGACCGCTACGGTCGCAGTTCGAATCCTTCCTCGGGCATGGATGTGTGTGATGTCCTTAGGTTAGTTAGGTTTAAGTAGTTCTAAGTTCTAGGGGACTGATGACCTCAAAGTTAAGTCCCATTGTGCTCAGAGCCATTTGAACCATTTGTTGAGTCCATGTCACGTCGAGTTGCTGCACTACACGGGGCAAAAGGCCAGACACGACATTAGGACATATTCTGTGACATTGTTTACCTCAGAGTATGTGGTTCCCCGTAGGACTCTCGCTGTTGCTGCAGCAAGCTTCAAGTGTTGGGACATGCCTGAAAGTTGATGAAACTAGAACCCATAAATATAGTGCAAAATAAACTAAAATCTCAAATCAGTTCTACAGTCATTCGTAGCGCTTTGAACAAGCGTTTTGTTTCAGTTCCTAATGGTTTTCCACAAGTTTCTTTCCAAGACACTCGCTCTCATAAATTCTGGTACAGTATTATTTATTTGTGAAAATGAGGGATTGCAGCCGTTTATTTCACGAGGCATTTAAAGATCCTGACTTCTGGATAGTGTCCAAAGCTGCTTGTCAGAGAGAAGGTACCCTTAATTAATCTCAACACGTGTATCCATTTCGAAATTTCTGTGCGCTTCTTAACAAAATACAGCTCTTCCATTACTGCTGGTTTGCGTTGGTGCTTCGCCGGCAGGTTACCTGGTTTGCAGCCCTATGACGTAGACAAATCTACCTAGTCACCGAGAGACTGATGACCTCGCTGTTTAATTCCTCAACCACAAACCAGATCCTTGAACACGACCAGATTTAAAATTTCAAGCTCCTTCGGAATACGGACAAAAGAAATGTTGACAACAATTCTACATCTGCAAGGAATTCGATACATTTCCCCACTTTTTTTACCGGCAGAGGTTTGAAGTTTTCTACCACACTATCAGACAATTAACTCACCATTTTTCAATATAGTAGTGACTAGTTTCTGTCAGTGACGCCATTTCCATGCAGTTAAGGCATCTGATGCACTTGCTTTATTATTATAATTTTTTTTTTTTCATTCTCTACTCAGAGGAATTGTAACTGTTAATAGAGGAGAGAGGAAAGAACCCAACTGCAGTACAGTGGAACCTCGCTTAACTAGGAGATCCCATTACGCCCAAGTCGCATAACGAGCTAAAAAAATGACTCGCTTAACCAGTGATGTTTCGCATAACGAGTGACGACGATGTAACATGACGTCGTAAGCCGTCAGTAGCGGAGGGGGAAACCTTCAACAATATGAACATGTTTCATCGGCGGCAGCGGCAGATGAACAATGTCTTTAGTACGTACTGCAGTCTGGGCTTAGCGCTCTTTCTGCTACCATCTTAGTGAAGCTTGTGACCACACAGTGTTTTTTGTGTGCAAATTTTAATAACCTTCGTAGAAATGTCCGCGAAGGGAGAGCTGCAAGAAAACGACCATATGATCTTAGAAATGAAACGTTAAGTCGCTGAAAAACGCGAACGTGATGTGAGCGTTGCTTATTTAGACTGCACATACTGTCGGTTTACATAAACTGTTTGCACTATCCTCAAGAACAAGGTCAAGATTAAGGAGATAGATGCTTCAAAGTATCTAAATAACGGTTTAGTATTCTGGACGATGTCGAAAGGTTGCTCTTTATGTGGATAAATGAAAAGCAATTGCAAGGCAACACTATGAAGGAGAACATCATTTGTGAGAAGGACAGAACGATTTTAGCCGATCTCGTACCCTCAGACTTCAAGAAGAATATAATAATTCCAATCCCAAAGAAAGCAGGTGACAGATGTGAAAATTACCGAACTATCAGTTTAATAAGTCACGGTTGCAAAATACTAACGCGAATTATTTACAGACGAATGGAAAAACTAGTAGAAGCCGACCTCGGGGAAGATCAGTTTGGATTCCATAGAAATGTTGGAACACGTGAGGCAATACTGACCTTACGACTTATCTTAGAAGCTAGATTAAGGAAAGGCAAACCTACGTTTCTAGCATTTGTAGACTTACAGAAAGCTTTTGACAATGTTGACTGGAATACTCTCTTTCAAATTCTAAAGGTGGCAGGGGTAAAATACAGGGAGCGAAAGGCTATTTACAATTTGTACAGAAACCAGGAGGCAGTTATAAGAGTCGAGGGACATGAAAGGGAAGCAGTGGTTGGGTAGGGAGTGAGACAGGGTTGTAGCCTCTCCCCGATGTTATTCAATCTCTATATTGAGCAAGCAGTAAAGGAAAAAAAAGAAAAATTTGGAGTCGGTATTAAAATCCATGGAGAAGAAATAAAAACTTTGAGGTTCGCCGATGACATTGTAATTCTGTCAGAGACAGCAAAGGACTTGGGAGAGTAGTTGAACGGAATAGACAGTGTCTTGAAAGGAGGATATAAAAAGCAAAACGAGGATAATGGAATGTAGTCGAATTAAGTCGGGTGATGCTGAGGGAATTAGATTAGGAAATGAGACACTTAAAAGTAGTAAAGGAGTTTTGCTATTTGGGGAGCAAATTAACTGATGATGGTCGAAGTAGAGAGGATATAAAATGTAGATTGGCAATGGCAAGGAAAGCGTTTCTGAAGAAGAGAAATTTGTTAACATCGAGTATAGATTTAAGTGTCAGGAAGTCGTTTCTGAAAGTATTTGTATGGAGTGTAGCCATGTATGGAAGTGAAACATGGACAATAAATAGTTTAGACAAGAAGAGAATAGAAGCTTTCGAAATGTGGTGCTACAGAAGAATGTTGAAGATTTGGTGGGTAGACCACGTAACTAATGAGGAGGTATTGAATAGGATTGGGGAGAAGAGAAGTTTGTGGCACAACTTGACTAGAAGAAGGGATCGGTTGGTAGGACATGTCCTAAGGCATCAAGGGATCACAAATTTAGCATTGTAGGGTAAAAATTGTATAGGGAGACCAAGAGATGAATACACTAAGCAGATTCAGAAGGATGTAGGTTGCAGTAGGTACTGGGAGATGAAGGAGCTTGCACAGGATAGATTAGCATGGAGATCTGCATCAAACCAGTCTCAGGACTGAAGACCACAACAACAACAACGACGACGACGACGACGACGACGACGACGACGTTAAGAAGACGCAAGGATCATCGTCCAAAGAAGTGTTTAAGAGAAGCCATAGGTGGTTCGAGAAGTTTAAGAGAGAAACCAGCATCCACTGCGTTATGAGGCATGGCGAAGCAGCCAGCTTCGACACAAAAGCAGAGAACTTCATCTGTAACTAGTTTTTAATTGTGACGAGACGGGTCTGTTCTGGAAAAAGATGCCGAAGCGTGGCTTTGTAACAGCAGAGGAGAATGCATTGCCCGGTCACAAGCCAATGAAAGACCGTCTCACACTGCTTGCTGTTCTGCGCCAATGCGAGCGGCGATTTCTCCTTGGAGAATTTCAGTTCATCAAGATGCAATTTCTGCCTCCCAACATCATTGTTACTCCTGCCTGTGAATCAGCAGATTATTTCTACATCTAAATCTACACTCCTGGAAATGGAAAAAAGAACACATTGACACCGGTGTGTCAGACCCACCATACTTGCTCCGGACACTGCGAGAGGGCTGTACAAGCAATGATCACACGCACGGCACAGCGGACACACCAGGAACCGCGGTGTTGGCCGTCGAATGGCGCTAGCTGCGCAGCATTTGTGCACCGCCGCCGTCAGTGTCAGCCAGTTTGCCGTGGCATACGGAGCTCCATCGCAGTCTTTAACACTGGCAGCATGCCGCGACAGCGTGGACGTGAACCGTATGTGCAGTTGACGGACTTTGAGCGAGGGCGTATAGTGGGCATGCGGGAGGCCGGGTGGACGTACCGCCGAATTGCTCAACACGTGGGGCGTGAGGTCTCCACAGTACATCGATGTTGTCGCCAGTGGTCGGCGGAAGGTGCACGTGCCCGTCGACCTGGGACCGGACCGCAGCGACGCACGGATGCACGCCAAGACCGTAGGATCCTACGCAGTGCCGTAGGGGACCGCACCGCCACTTCCCAGCAAATTAGGGACACTGTTGCTCCTGGGGTATCGGCGAGGACCATTCGCAACCGTCTCCATGAAGCTGGGCTACGGTCCCGCACACCGTTAGGCCGTCTTCCGCTCACGCCCCAACATCGTGCAGCCCGCCTCCAGTGGTGTCGCGACAGGCGTGAATGGAGGGACGAATGGAGACGTGTCGTCTTCAGCGATGAGAGTCGCTTCTGCCTTGGTGCCAATGATGGTCGTATGCGTGTTTGGCGCCGTGCAGGTGAGCGCCACAAACAGGACTGCATACGACCGAGGCACACAGGGCCAACACCCAGCATCATGGTGTGGGGAGCGATCTCCTACACTGGCCGTACACCACTGGTGATCGTCGAGGGGACACTGAATAGTGCACGGTACATCCAAACCGTCATCGAACCCATCGTTCTACCATTCCTAGACCGGCAAGGGAACTTGCTGTTCCAACAGGACAATGCACGTCCGCATGTATCCCGTGCCACCCAACGTGCTCTAGAAGGTGTAAGTCAACTACCCTGGCCAGCAAGATCTCCGGATCTGTCCCCCATTGAGCATGTTTGAGACTGGATGAAGCGTCGTCTCACGCGGTCTGCACGTCCAGCACGAACGCTGGTCCAACTGAGGCGCCAGGTGGAAATGGCATGGCAAGCCGTTCCACAGGACTACATCCAGCATCTCTACGATCGTCTCCATGGGAGAATAGCAGCCTGCATTGCTGCGAAAGGTGGATATACACTGTACTAGTGCCGACATTGTGCATGCTCTGTTGCCTGTGTCTATGTGCCTGTGGTTCTGTCAGTGTGATCATGTGATGTATCTGACCCCAGGAATGTGTCAATAAAGTTTCCCCTTCCTGGGACAATGAATTCACGGTGTTCTTATTTCAATTTCCAGGAGTGTACATACATACTGCGCAATCCACCATACGGTGCGTGGCGGAGGGTACCTCGTACCACAACTAGCATATTCTATCCCTGTCCCCCTCCCAAACAGAACGAGGGAAAAATGACTGCCTATATGCCTCTGTATGAGCCCTAATCTCTCTCATCTTATCTTTGTGGCCTCTCCGCGAAATGTAAGTTGGCGGCAGTAAAATTGTACTGCAGTCAGCCTCAAATGCTGGTTCTCTAAATTTCCTCAGTAGCGATTCACGAAAAGAACGTCTCCTTTCCTCTAGAGACTCCCACCCGAGTTCCTGAAGCATTTCCGTAACACTCGCGTGATGATCAAACCTACCAGTAACAAATCTAGCAGCCCGCCTCTGAATTGCTTCTATGTAATCCCTCAATCCGACCTGATAGGGATCCCAAACGCTCGAGCAGTACTCAAGAATAGGTCGTATTAGTGTTTTATAAGCTCTACACTAAAGCATTGCTTTGAGTTGACTGATGCTACCAATCTCACTCTGAGAGAGGTTTCGAAATATCACTTCAACATCGTTGTCTGCGTCAAGGTGGTCGAATAGGCGTAACCAAGAGAACTCTCACTTCTGCCTGGAAGCAGCTTTGGCCGGAGTCCGTTGTCGGATGTGATTCTGAGGCATTTGAGACAGTACCTGTGGAGCCTATAGTCAACGGGATTGTGTCTTTGGCCTAGAGCAGGGGACTAGAAGTGGATAACAGTGATATCGATGAGTTTGTAGATAATCACAGCTAAGAAATGACCACCAAAGAGCTTATGGAGTTGTAGTGTGCTTCACAGTAGGAAGTGTGGAAGAGTTCTTCAGAGGAGGCGGTAACAGCAAAGCACCTATCTTCTGACGCAATAAGAGAAATGCTTAAAGCATGGGAATCCTTTGCATTGTACATTGAAAATCACCATCCCAATAAAGCAGTGGTTACGCGCGCTACAAATTTATTTGACGATATTGCTGTGTCGCATTTTATCCAAGTGTTGAAGTGTTGGCAGAAACAAATGACTATAGATAGCTTCCTAGTAAAAAAGAATTAGTTATGTATCGCGAATAATAAAGCACATTCATGTATAATTTTCTTTGAATAAATGGCATAAATAAGGCAAAACATTTAGTAGTTTCTCTGCTTGGAACACATTATCGTATTTTACATGAACTTATATGGGATAAATTGATTCGCTTAACGAATGTTTCACAATAAAAGTAAGATTCAGGAACGAATTGCCAGCCGGGGTGTCCGAGCGGTTCTAGGCGCTTCAGTCTGGAGCCGCGCGACCGCTGCGGTCGCAGGTTCAAATCCTGCCTCGGGCATGGATGTGTGTGATTTCCTTAGGTTAGTTAGGTTTAAGTAGTTTTAAGTTCTAAGGGACTGATGACCTCAGACGTTAAGTCCCATACTGCTCAGAGCCATTTGAACCAGGAACGAATTATGCTCGCTGTGCGAGGTTCCACTGTTTATGTTTCTCAAATAACTCGCTTGGTTAATATCTCGTAATTTCAATACCTCCTGGCAAAACTTCTTCGGAAATTACTTCTCCTCATTCTGATACACGCTCAGTTTATTCTACGGGATTATGTTGTATCCACTCGAGTCCTGCTAGTTGATTTTGTAGCAGAAGCTGTCAGCGTCCAGAAGCTTCAAATTATGTAGAACTCCTCGTAATATTTAAATTTCTTATGTCAGCATGATACATACAGATCCCCACGATACAAATAGTATGCTACAAATAGATGGCATAAACGAACCGTAATAAACTGTCTACTTTGACTTGAGAACATCGTACCACGCTATCCACAGATGACAATAGGATTATACAGAGTACTACCCAAATAGGGAAACAAAGTTCTAGAATAATACACTGCCACATAAAAAAGTTAAACACCCAGAAGGGGAGGAGAGTAGCTTCACTGGTTGAGAGAGTATGCAGTATGGCGTTATACCCTTTCTGGCCTGCATCGATGCACTGATTCGTTTGTGATGAGTGACATGAAGCCGTTCTATCCTCTCTCCAGGCAAGCTGGGCCACAAGTTTTGCGACTAGTACTTGACGTCATCTCCGTCCTATAGTTGCTAATGGGACGGAGATGATGTACAAAATAATGGTTCAAATGGCTCTGAGCACTATGGGACTCAACTTCTGAGGTCACCAGCCCCTAGAACTTAGAGCTACTTAAACCTAACTAACCTAAGGACATCACACACATCCATGCCCGAGGCAGGATTCGAACCCGCGACCGTAGCGGTCGCGCGGTTCCAGACTGTAGCGCCTAGATGATGTACAAGTGGGTCCCACACATGCTCTATTGGGGGCAGGTCTGGGGATTCTGCTGGCCACGGGAGTACTTCAACGTCACGCATGCTATGATAGATGAGCATTGTTCTGCTGAAAAACAGCACCACGATACTGTCACATGAGAGGTAACGCATGAGGATGGAGGATGTCCCATGACGCACTGTTATGCCGTCAAGAGTTCCCCCCGTCACCACCATCTGTGATCTGAAATGATGCCCAATGGCTCTCACATCATGATCCCAGGAGTTGGTTGCTTGGTGGCTTCTCTTGCGAGCATTCCTTGTTCAGCATGTGTAAACGTTAAATACCAAAATTTTATTGCTGATGAAGCTCTCGGTGTACAGCACGATGGCGTTAGTAACACCCCTGTGCCTCTCCAGAACTTTAGAGGAATGGAATCTTGTCCCGGGTAGCCACCATACTCGCCGACAATGGTCTTCCAGGGTAGTGAAGGACTGCATTTCATCGCTGAACACAATGAATCACCATTCATCAGCAGCAGTCCCTTGTGATGTCATGGTGTTAACGCCATGCTGCACATGGGACGGTAATGCCCTAGTATGCCTGCTGTTAGTCTCCACCAACGGTATGGTATGACACACAATGTTGCGGAAGTCAATTACTAATTGTTGGATGACAGTCTCAAATTTAAAGGTGTTAGGATGCTTGTATCTTTTATTTTATTTTTTTTTTGTACGATTTGGCGATTCTCCCTTGTGATGATCAGAAATGCACAACTGGAATCTTGGCGACGAGCTTGCCTGCCCTCACGTTCCCGTGCAATCCAACATCAGATCACCACTAATCTGGATATTGCACGATTCGGCCGGACGGCAAAATGGAGACCCACGATGAGGACCCTTTGAAACCCTTCCAGATGCTAACAATACTGTCTCACATGAGTGCTCGGACAGCTGGTTAAGTACTTTCCCACGAAAAGCAGAAGTCCCAGGCTTGCGTCCCGGTCCAGCACACATTTTTAAGCTGCCAGAAAGCTCCAAATCAGGGCACACTCCGCTTCAGAGCGGTAATTCTTTATGGGAACCTTCCTGTTCTCGTGAAATACAAATAAATAAAAGAAAAAAATATTAGACCTTTACCAACAAACTGTGTCAGTAACGCGAAAATTCTGTTTTTCTGTGTTAGATGATGTGTTAGAGAAGACAGTTTTCTGTTACCTTGCTCCGACCAGTGGATGTTACCAAATCGTCAGACGAGTTCATGGAAAAAGACTTCTTGCTTCACTCAAAGACGCACTACGAGAAGACTAGGTGATCTGGAACTCTACGTCATCACCTCCTCTCCCCTTACCACCACCTGTTGACCAAGTTCTGACGATAGATTATCCCCCTAACAGCCTTCGTGCCAGAGATTTGCCGAGCCAGCACATTTTGGTGCCCACCTGAGCAAAAGCATAATGAAGCACTGAATGGTGTGAAAAAAGCTTTCATGTTAAATATGATGTGTGAACACACTCGCCAAGCGAGAAATGGGATTATTTAGTTAAAGTTCACACGTTTTAAAAATCGTGCAACAGGCATTCCTCGTGAGTGACCCTTGAACATTATGTCAAACTCTCTCTCTTTTGTCTACAGGGTCCTGAGCTGATACGTGTGTCCAAATTCTACAAGGAGAGCAAGGAGGGCAAGTTCGTCAGCTTCTTAGATGAGGACGTCCGGACCCTGTACGACTCATTCAGAAAAGGCGCCAAGGAATCAAGTATGTGTACTTCTATATTTTCTTAATACTTTCGCCCACAGACTTAAGATATCACTTAAAAATGCCACAGTTCCACTGGAGCTGCCATATTTCAATCAAATGTTTTATTCGTAAATATAGGCCAGTTTCGACCACATTGTCATTATCAAGTGTCATGTACATATGACCACATACAGGGTGAACCAGAACACCATGGAGAAAATTTCGGAGGTTCTTCAGCGATATTTTCTGAGTATCTTGGTACAAGGGACACGCGGTCTCTGGTGGCTCGTTACAGAGTAATGATGTAATTACGATTTATTCAGTTTGTCACCCCAGGTACCTTAATTTGTGGGAAAATACTTTCACAACAGTGAGAAGGTCTATAATACTACGCAAAACACAGAGTAATACAACAATTCTCAAACAGATGCAAAAGAAGTGTTAATTGGGTTGCCGTCGACGGACGAACATTTCAGCGCCGTTATTACTCTCTTCTGTTACATTTAATGGACCACACATAAGGTGCATTTCGGTAAATACTCCACCAGTACAACAATCCGTAATGCTATGTACCATTGTTAACAGCTAACTCATCCAAAAAGAGACACAACCAACGAGTACAGAATGCAGTCGTGAGGTCGAAGAGTAAATTGGACTCTACTGCTGTTGTCAACAGCAGGCACCACGAGTAATGGCACAAGTACACTGACGGGAAAAGAAAATCGCCACTTCAAAAAATAATTAATGTAGGGTAAAGAAATTACGGAAATTATTTTGTGTAGGTCACACATTTAAGATCACAGATTAATGTAAGTTCGAGGTAAGCCATTGCAAATGTGAACAGCGGGTACATTAATAAGCAGTGTAACCGCCAGAATATTGAATGTAAGCATGCAAACGTGCATGCATTGTGTTGTACATGTGGCGCATGTCAGTTTGTTGCATTGAGATCCACACCTGATGAACGTAGTCAGTACAGTGACGGTTAATGCTGTTCGTGGATGATGCTGGAGTTGTCGTCCGAAGATGCCCCGTATGCGCTCGATTGCAGACACATCCGGTGATCGAGCACGCCAAGGCAACATGCCGACACTTTGAAGATCATGTTGTGTCACAACAGCGGTATGTGGGCGAGCGTAATGCTGTTTGAAAACATCCTCTGGAACGCTTTTCAAGAACGGCTGCACTACAGATCGAATCACCAGAATGAGCACAAATTTGCAGTCAGGATGCATGGGATAACCGTGAGAGTGCTCCCGCTGCCATGTGAAATTCCACCCCACACCATAGCTACAGGTGAATATCCAGTGTGACCACCACACAGACAGATGGGGTTCAGGCCCTTAGCTGGCCACCTTCTAACCAACACAGAGCCATCACTGGCACCGAGGCAGAACCACCTTTCATTCGAAGAAACAATAGGCCTCCACTCTGTTTTCGTGTATGGGCTCTGGCTAAACACCACTGCAGCCGCAAATGGTGGTGGTCTGGGGTCAGTGGAATGCACGCTCTGGCTCGAGTAAACGGTTTCTAACCGTTCTTTATGCCGTTGTGGTGCCAACTGCTGCCCAAATTGTTTCTGCCATTCAGCTACGATGCGCCAGAGCCGTACGCCGAACACGATGGTTTTCCCTCTCGGTAGTGCCATTTGGCCTTGCGAAACACGTCTTCTTACGACCTTGCATTTTCGAGACCACCGCTGCTAGCAATCGGGTACAGTGGCCACATTGCTGCCAAGTCTTTCTGTAGTATCGCAGAAGAAACACCCAGCTTCTTGTAGCCCTAGTACAGATCTCGTTCAAACTCAGTGAGATGTTGATAATGGCGTCTTTGTCGCCTTAAAGGCATTTTTGACACATCATATCACCATGTCCAATCTCAAAGGCGACTAATGTTCACGACCGTTACAGCGTGTATTTGAAGCAAAACCGATTTGCATCCGCATAGGCGTTCCTAGCGTATTGGCACGAAATTTTAATGTCGAAACACACCTACCAATTTTCGTTTATGTTGGACAACTATTTCTTGGTGTTGCGATATTTTTTCCCGTCAGTGTATATTCAAACGTGACACACAGTGCATACCGTCGCCATTTGCAGTGTTATTCAGAAAATATCCATTAACAACTTCTGAAATGTTGTTGGCAGAGTTCTGATTCACACTGCATGGTGGCGCAGTGGTTAGCACACTGGACTCGCATTCGGGAGGACGACGGTTCAATCCCGTCTCCAGCCATCCTGATTTACGTTTTCCGTGATTTCCCTAAATCGTTTCAGGCACATGCCGGGATGGTTCCTTTGAAAGGGCACGGCCGATTTCCTTCCCAATCCTTCCCTACCTCGAGCTTGCGCTCCGTCTCTAATGACCTCGTTGTCGACGGGACGTTAAACACTAACCACCACCACCACCACCACACTGCATAAACTAACAGCAGACAGCACGTACCCAATCCAAATAAATAAATAAATAAATAAAAATAAAATGCTGAGGTATGTCTGGCTTCATCGAGTACCCAACTGATCTCACTTTGACAGAGATTAGGTTGCTTTGCTCATATGTATTGGCGTATGGAACAAATAACGCAAATTTGTTTTCAATTATTCCCGTAGGTCGAAATGGTAATGACCATTTGGTTGAAACTGGCCAATAGCAACGAGTAAAACCTTTTTTAGTCAAATAATACGTTCTCTGCGGGACCATGATGCATTTTAACTTCGAAGTGTCTGATTCTCTTTGGCACGTCCAACCTGATTCTCTGACAAGAAGCTAACTTGCGAGTTAGCGAGCTACCCATTATCCAGTTCATTTCATTTCACTATCTTCTTTTAAATCACTTACATGATGTAGGAATTGCCACAACAAAGTTATCATAAAAGTACAAGTACTATGAACATAATAATGGAATATCACTTTCAAGGCATTTTTAAAAGCACAATTTAGGCAAATAAATCTAAATTTTTGGCAATAAATTTACACACAATCAAAGTACTCATCTATGTCTTGGAAAGGTTTGCTTAAAAGGTAATTTTTAAGCTCAGTCTTAAATTTTACTTCGTCTATTATTTCCTTTATGTACACTGGCAGAGCATTGTAAAGTTTTATTCCAAAATAACTTACATGTTTTTGGGTTTGTGTTGTCCTTACCCTTTCTACAAACGAATTCGTATAACTTCTAGCATTATAATTATTGCAGTCCTCGTTTGTACGTAGATATTTCATATGTGCTCTTGTACGTAGAATGCTTTTAAATATATACAGTGATGGTATTGTGAGTATTTATAGCTGTTTGAAAAGAGGCCTACAATGAGTTCTTGGAGAATTGTGTATTGTGGTTTGTATACCAGTAGCTCTTTTATGAAATTTGAAGATATCTATTAAGATTGATTTAGTCTTACCATGCTGTAAGACATGATGGACTGAAAGTAAGCAAAATACACTAGTCTAGTACATTCTGCGCTGCATACTCTAGATAGTATCTTCAATGCAAAAAATGCCAAATTGAGCCTGTGGGATACATACTTGAGATGGTCTTTCCAGCTTAAGTTTTGATCAATGAGAATGCCCAAAAACTTTGTGGATTGCATACTCTCTATCTCCTTATCAATTAGTTTTAACTAGAGGTCTATATCTTGGGTTGCTTCGCCATACTGTATATAATTTGTTTTACTTAGATTAAGTGTTAACTCGTTGGCATTAAACCATTGTTGTATATATTTCAGGACTATCAGTTGTGGTGGTTAACCATTTTTTATCATCATTTATAATTATTTTCATGTCATCTGTGAACAACATTGTTTTGGTAGAAATACTTGGATTTTTTTATGTCATTTATAACAGCGAGAATAATAAGGGACCAAGAACACTGCCCTGTGGGACGCCTATTTCCGATTTCTTTGCATCTGAAACCCACTTGATTTTCTGATTTTTATGTTCTATGATGATTTCTACCAACTGAGTTCTATCTTGAAGGTAAGATTCAAACCATTGCCTCACATCTCCCCTTACACCTCCATCTTGTTTAACAGACTTTGGTGATTTACTGTATCGAAAGCCTTAGATAGAACTAAGTTAATTCCCACTACACATTTTTTAGTGTCAAGATTCTTGACAATCTCTTCAGTATAGGCACAGATAGCTGATTCTGTGCTGTGGCCCGAGCGAAAGCCATGTTGATTGCAGTTCAGAAGCTAATAAGCACCTAAGTAATTTATGAGTCTGTTTTCATTAATTTCTCTAGAATTTTGGGAAATGATTGGAGAAGGGATATTGGTCTATAATTTTCTACCTTGTGTGTGGATCTCCTTTTTTAAACAGAGATCTAACCTTGAGAGATATTCAACCTCTTTGGAAACACATCTTCACTGAAAGACTGATTTCTGAAGATTAATGACAAAAATTACATTTATGCTTGTAAAGCTCTTATTTTGTACCATCTTAGTTAAAGGTTGCTCATATTATCCTTCCCATATCTTCACTGCTAAAATATATGGAATAAGGACAAAATAATACATACATGTGCAAACAGATGCAAAATATGTATTGGATGAATGTGAGTTTCTATTGGATAAAAGAAACATAAACATAAATCATGTGCAACTGTATCTACTCATCCTAGAAAAATCACTTATTCAGAGAGTATGGGCTGGGCAGCTTGTCAATAGTGAAGCAAAGGGTGTTCTGGCATAAATGGCCCATTGTTCTTACGTAAACAAACCTACCACCTGACCTAGCATCCTTATGTAAAGAAACCCACCACTCGACCATGTAATTTAACGCTAATGTAAAAAGGTAACTTACTTTTGTCCTTCGTTAAGTTTATACAAGTCAGATTCATGGCTAAATGCTTTTAGCCTAATTGTGACGGCCGTAATTTATGAAGCATATACTGTACCACTTTAAGTATGATTTACAGTGTATCTTGTATAACATGTGCAAGCACATACCTGAATATAGGTTATACAGCACACATGCCAGGAGACTGATGCAATGTACATCAAAATTACACTTAAAAAATAATTTTTCAATGGCAACATTTTGCCACCCCCAAAATTTTGCTGCCCTGTGCAGTTGCACATGTTCCATGTTTCAAAATATAGCCCTGCACTACTTTGACGGATGAATTACACTCACTCATTTAATCTTCTTACTTTGGATCAGATTGGATGGTTAGTCCTGGGTATTATATGGTTGTTATTGTTTCTGCTAATACTGTAATTGAACAGTAATGGATCTTTTCATGTATTTATGTGCAACAATAATAATCTTCTCTGCAGTTCATTATCTTCTTGTAGACAGCAAGCAACATCTATGACCTTGCACAATAAAGTGAAACATGCTGCAAAAGCCCAGTCTACATGCGACATTTTCATCAATGTGATCCTGTGTTGCCTCCAACTGAGTTATAAAAAATTAGCCCAAAGTTTTATTTTATATTCCATCTTTAACACATTGACTAGAATGAATCAGGGGTGAGATGGCTATGAGAGGAATAGCCCCACTGCACACAGGTACCTGTGATACTCATCTCACCCCACTCAACTACTGAGCTAATTATTTCTCTCACCTTAGTTTATTATTGTTGGTCCAACTAATGCCATTACATTTTCAGTGTTTTCACTTTTACTATTATGAATATTCGTGCTACAAATCACTCTTTACTCTGTAATTGTCTTAACCCTTAATCAGGTTGGTGGGTCTCGGATGTAGGTGGGGTTTCTGTCACCACTCACAAGTCATGGGGCGCCCTCATCTGTTTCCTGATCTGCTTATCAGCCTGAAGCATGTACTTTTAATTCTGCTTAAATGATATCTAATCACTGACAGCAATATTGCTTTCAGTGCCTGATTTTACGATTTTCACATACTTTCACAATTCACTGAAATTTCTGGTAGATGCCACTAATTATAAATGAACTATCTCTTGGCTAGGGGAATAGTGACCTCGCTGTTTAGCCCCTTAATCCCCAGCCAACCATCACATTATATTACTTTTGATAACTAATCTCACTACTTTAATAATGGTGAAGTTGTCACTTGCGGAGGAACTTGCAACATAGCTTTAACCATTCCAATAAAATCACTGACACAATGTTCGATGGTTGTCATCTTGGATATTTGTATGAAATGTTGAACCTTATCATTGATACATAGCCTATCATGACTACTCTGCATCATTATTTTCCAAAAGTGCTTGAGCACCCCAAAAGTAAGAAATAAAATGCCTGGCAAAAGTGGAGTTTTCAGATGCTTTCAAGAGTGTTCTCTTAGAGACTTAACAGGCAATTTTTCAATATAAAAACGTTCTTGTTTCCACAGTCATTTAATGTGAATGTCAGTATGTTTTGTGTAAGGATCATAGAAACAAGGTAAGTGAAATCAAAGCAAGGCATACTCACATTTTCCTGTTAGCTCATACACTAATAGAACACAAATGGAACAAGTAATAATTGTGCCAAGTAGGATTAATTGATACATTCAATACTGTTTCACCAACCCACAACCAAAATGTCACCCTACAAGTAAACCTAGACCTTGGGCTGTGCTACGGACAACCATCACTACAACTAGTAGAAAGTAAAAGGAAAGTTCTCTTGCTAGGTAGCAGCCATGGAAGACGTGTGGGCCAGATTTTGCAGGAAAAATTACGTGACAGATACCGGGTCACAAACTTTTTCAAGCCAAGTGCAAGTCAAGAGGATATAGGTTCCTTGTGCAAGGGTTTCTCAAAGCAGGATCATGTGATGATAGTGGGTGGAGTGGGAAACAGTATTGATAGGGATCAGGTCTACAGTATTGAGTGTGACCTGGTGAAAATAGCTTCTGCAACGGCCCTTACCAATGTTGGGCTGGTGCCTGCTTTTGTGTGGCATTATCAGCCCCAGTTGAACCACTAAATATGGAGTTGGATCAGTTGCGTAGGGCGACCACTCTGTTAGACATTGGATTGGTTCCTGTCGAGGCTATTGATAAGCTCCTGGTTTATTTAGATGACATTGAATCTGATAATGTAATACATATACTATGCCTGTCAGAGAATCACATTGTGTCTGATACGGAAAAGGTAAATATCAGTGGTTATAAACAAGCAGCACATATGAGTAGAGAGAATAACGTGAGAGGAGGAGTTGCCATATATGTCAAAAGTTATCACTGTGTAAAAAGCTTAGATAGAAAAAAAGTTTCGTCTAGAGCAACATATAGAAGCATGTGCCTGTCAACCTAAACTGAAGGAGGGCTCTTTTATAATTGTAACAGTATATAGGTCCCCTTCAGGAAACTTTCATTTATTCGCGGAAAACTTGGATGCCTTGTTGCGCTATCTGTCAGACGGGGGAAAGCAAATTGTTATTTGTGGAGACTTCAATGTTGATTCACTGAAAGAGTGTAATAGCAAGAATGACCTGGAATTCTTGCTCGGTTCTTTCAATTTGACATCTCTCATTAATTTTCCTACTCGGTTAGTAAAGGACAGCAGCACATTGATAGATAACACTTTTATAGACCAAGATAAGTTTTAAAACATAAATTCTTGTCCTGTTGAGAATGGCATTTCTGATCATGGTGCTCAGCTAGTTACATATCTCCATTCAGTAATTCAAAACTGCCCTCCAAAGTTGTTTGTTCAATTAATGACTCAACAATTAGAAATTTCAGGGAAAATCTTCAGCAGTTAGACTGGGATGAGGTGTACAATGAATCCTATTCTAATTTAAAATATAACTTATTTCATGACACACTTGTAAGAGAATTTGAAAACTGTTTCCCCAAGAAAGTAGTTAAATCTAATTATAAGAAACCATGCAAAAAACCTTGGCTTACTAAAGGAATAAAAATATTTTGTAACCACAAAAGGGAACTGTATCTAACAACAAGAAAGAGTAATGACCCAGAAACAGACAAATATTATAAAAACTACTGTGCTCCAGTAAGAAAGGTTATTAAAAAGTCCAGAAGCATGTGCATCGTGTCTGAGATTAACACCTCTGATAACAAAATCAAAACAATGTGGAATATTATTACAAGGGAGACAGGGCAACCACGAGTACAGGATGACAGCATTACCATCAAGCGAATGGAAACTTGACAAACAAGAAGCTGGAAGTCAAAAACATTTTGGATAGTCATTTTTTAAATGTTGTAGAGAAAATAGGATCTAAATGTTCATTAGAAGAAGCAAGGCAGTTAATGGAAGAGGCCTTACCCACACAATTTGATACAATTGAAATTCCACTCACCTCTCCTTCTGAACTTAGGAAGATAATAAACTCTCTCAAAAATAAAAGCTCATATGGAATTGATGGCATTTCCAGCAAGATAATAAAAGCTTAAGAGATAAGTGGGATTCTTAGCCACATATTTATTTCATTCGTGTTCTGTAGACCCATTAGCGATAATCGCTTGGGTGTAGAACGTGTCATTTACATAGATTTATTTACATTTGTTTCTTATAATATGTTGTACAATGAATAATATATTGCGTAGAAAAAATGTTTACCAGAATTTTTTTTTGTAAAAAGTTACAAATTACATTGAACAGACTTACAATAGATCAAAATCAATTCACATATTCTCATACATAAATTCGTCCAGTGAGTAAATGGATTTACTTAGAAGATACTGTTTAAGTTGATCTTTAAAAGTAGGTGGATCAATAACTGACATTTTTATTGCCTGAGGGAGAGCATTAAATATTTGTATCAAAGAGTAGTGTACTCCTTTTTGCACCATACTTAGATTCTTTTGTTCAAGATGTAGATCATTTTTTAGCCTAGTGTCATAGTTATGATACAAGCTGTTCATTTCAAAGGGAATGGTTTTTACACAAGAAACACATGAGAGAGAAAATGCACTGAGATACTGTTGTGAGTATTCTCAGCTCTTGGAAGAGTTTCCTGCAGGAATGTCTATAATTGACACCACACAGAATCCTAATGACTCTTTTTCTGGGTTATGAGGATTTTGTTTGCCTTTGGCTGGTTTCCCCAGAATATAATTCCATAGGCCATCAGGGCATGAAAATAACCAAAATAGGCAGCTTTCAAAGTATTTAAGTTACTGAAGGAAGCAATCGCACGAATAGCGTAAATTGCTGAGCTTAGTTTTTTTTATACAGGTAAGGAATGTGTAAGGACCAGTTTAGATTGCTATTAACAAGTAGACCCAGGAACTTTGTTGATTCCACGCTTGCTAAATTCCCATCATTGTATTTAACATTAATCTCACCTTCGATATTTTGGATTGTATGGAATTGAATGTCAGATCCCTTAATCGGGCAGGTAGGTTAGAAAATTTAAAAAGGGAAATGGATAGGTTGAAGTTAGATATAGTGGGAATTATGGTCGAAGTAGAGAGGATATAAAATGTAGACTGGCAATGGCAAGGAAAGCGTTTCTGAAGAAGAGAAATTTGTTAACTTCGAGTATAGATTTAAGTGTCAGAAAGTCATTTCTGAAAGTATTTGTATGGAGTGTAGCCATGTATGGAAGTGAAACATGGACGATAAATAGTTTGGACAAGAAGAGAATAGAAGCTTTCGAACTGTGGTGTTACAGAAGAATGCTGAAGATTAGATGGGTAGATCACATAACTAATGAGAAAGTATTGAATAGGATTGGGGAGAAGAGAAGTTTGTGGCACAACTTGACCAGAAGAAGGGACCTGTTGGTAGGACATGTTCTGAGGCATCAAGGGATCGCCAATTTAGTATTGGAGGGCAGCGTGGAGGGTAAAAATCGTAAAGGGAGACCAAGAGATGAATAGACTAAGCAGATTCAGAAGGATGTAGGTTGCAGTAGGTACTGGGAGATGAAAAAGCTTGCACAGGATAGAGTAGCACAGAGAGCTGCATCAAACCAGTCTCAGGACTGAAGACAACAACAACAACAACAACAACATGGAATTGAATCAATTGAGTTTTTTTCAAAATTTAGTTATAGTCCATTAGAGGTAAACCAGTTAAAGGTCTCCTGAAAAATTACATTTACAGTGATCTCAAGATTAGTATTTGTTGAATTGAATTGTCTACCAGAATCATTGTGTCATCGGCAAACAAAGTAAATTTTGTGTTAGCCCTTACACACATTGGAAGGTCATTTATGAAAATAAGGAAAAGTAGAGGACCCAGAATAGAGCCCTGTGGGACTCCACAGTTTGTGCCCCAAGAAGAGGACACTGGTTCCCCATTAGTGTCGTTTACCATGACTTTCTGTTTCCGGTCCTTTAAATAGGAAGCAAGCCACATCTCTGCTTCTCCAGTTAACCCATAAAATTCTGCCTTTCTCAGAAAAATCTCATGGTTCACACAATCGAACGCCTTAGAAAGGCCACAAAAAATTCCAGTTGGAGACATTTTATTATTGTTTGATTCAAGAATTGCATTGGTGAAAGAATATATTGCATTGTCTGTTGAGATGTTTTTCTGGAAACTGAATTGACTTTTATTGAGAATATTGTATTTACTAATATGTTCAAAAATCCTTCTGTGTACAAGTTTCTCGAGAATCTTGGAGAAACAAGTTAAGAGTGCAATAGGATGATAATTGGTTACCCTTCTTGTTCAATGGTTTCACCACTGCATATTTAAGTCTATCGGGCACAATTCCAAGTCTCAGCGATTCATTAAAGCTGTGGCACAGGACTTTACAAATGAAAATGTGTGTGTGTTTCAACACTTTGATGGAAATACCATCAATACCAGTTGAGTTTTTGTTTTTCATGGTCCTTATTATCTTCTTAATTTCTACAACAGTGACAGGAGGCATGCAAATCTGGGGTGTTGCACTCAGTCCACTTCTTTGTAAAAGATTCAGAGCCTCATTTATAGAACCATTACACCCTATTTTACCCACAGCAGTCAAAAAATGCTTATTGAAAATTTTTGCAGCATTTTCACCTTTATCAATGATATTCCCATTATGTCTAACTTCAATGTTTTCTGCATCGTTTGAGTAACTACCAGTTTCTCTTTTAATAATATCCCAGATGGTTTTTATTTTGTTGCCAGAATTATCTATTTTTGATTTGATGAACACACTTTTTGCCTTTATTAGAACTTCGTTTAAGATCTTGCAGTACCTTTTATAATGAGCTCTTCTTTCAGGATCATTTGTATTTCTGAGAGAAACATAAAGCAGTCTTTTAGTTCTACATGTTGTTTTTATTCCTTTTGTGAGCCACTGTTTGCTGGTATGGCTCTGGTACTTGTTCTTTGCAGTTCTGAGAGGAAAGACAGCTTCAAAGTTGCACACAAATTCATTTATAAATAGGTTAAATTTGTCATTGACTTTCAGTGCTCTATAAATTGGACTCCAGTCAATGAGTTGAAGATAACTGTCGAAGATCATGAGATTTTCATTATTAATTACCCTAAATGACCTTTTACAGACTTTGTCCTTCTTGTGTGGGCATATATCATTGATAGTTAGCAATTGGCCATCATGGTCTGAAAGACCATTTAGGACTTGTTTTACTGTTGCATTGGTGTTTCTGTTGTTGCTGTTGCTGCTGTTGCTGCTGTTGCTGCTGTTGCTGCTGTTGCTGCTGTTGCTGCTGTTGCTGCTGTTGCTGCTGTTGCTGCTGTTGCTGCTGTTGCTGCTGTTGCTGCTGTTGCTGCTGTTGCTGCTGTTGCTGCTGTTGCTGCTGTTGCTGCTGTTGCTGCTGTTGCTGCTGTTGCTGCTGTTGCTGCTGTTGCTGCTGTTGCTGCTGTTGCTGCTGTTGCTGCTGTTGCTGCTGTTGCTGCTGTTGCTGCTGTTGCTGCTGTTGCTGCTGTTGCTGCTGTTGCTGCTGTTGCTGCTGTTGCTGCTGTTGCTGCTGTTGCTGCTGTTGCTGCTGTTGCTGCTGTTGCTGCTGTTGTTGCTGTTGTTGCTGTTGTTGCTGTTGTTGCTGTTGTTGCTGTTGTTGCTGTTGTTGCTGTTGTTGCTGTTGTTGCTGTTGTTGCTGTTGTTGCTGTTGCTGCTGTTGCTGCTGTTGTTGCTGTTGTTGCTGTTGCTGCTGTTGCTGCTGTTGTTGCTGTTGTTGCTGTTGTTGCTGTTGTTGCTGTTGTTGCTGTTGTTGCTGTTGCTGTTGCTGTTGTTGTTGTTGTTGCTGTTGTTGTTGTGGTCTTCAGTCCTGAGACTGGTTTGATGCAGCTCTCCACGCTACTCTCCTCCTGTGCAAGCTTCTTCATCTCCCAGTACCTACTGCAACCTACATCCTTCTGAATGTGCTTAGTGTATTCATCTCTTGGTCTCCCACTACGATTTTTACCCTCCACGCTGCCCTCCAATACTAAATTGGTGATCCCTTGATGCCTCAGAACATGTCCTACCAACCAATCCCTTCTTCTGGTCAAGTTGTGCCACAAACTTCTCTTCTCCCCAATCCTGTTCAATACCTCCTCATTAGTTATGTGATCTACCCATCTAATCTTCAGCATTCTTCTGTAGCACCACATTTCAAAAGCTTCTATTCTCTTCTTGTCCAAACTATTTATCGTCCATGTTTCACTTCCATACATGGCTACACTCCATACGAATACTTTCAGAAATGACTTCCTTACACTTAAATCTATACTCGATGTTAACAAATTTCTCTTCTTCAGAAATGCTTCATTGCCATTGCCAGTCTACATTCTATATCCTCTCTACTTCGACTGTCATCAGTTATTTTGCTCCCCAAATAGCAAAACTCCTTTACTACTTTAAGTGTCTCATTTCCTAATCTAATACCCTCAACACCACCCGACTTAATTCGACTACATTCCATTATCCTCGTTTTGCTTTTGTTGATGTTCATCTTATATCCTCCCTTCAAGACCCCATCCATTCCGTTCAACTGCTCTTCCAAGTCCTTTGCTGTCTCTGACAGAATTACAATGTCATCGGCGAACCTCCAAGTTTTTATTCCTTCCCCATGGATTTTAACACCTACTCCGAATTTTTCTTTTGTTTCCTTTACTGCTTGCTCAATTTACAGATTGAATAACATCTGGGAGAGGCTACGACCCTGTCTTACTCCCTTCCCAACCACTGTTTCCCTTTCATTTTCCTCGACTCTTATAACTGCCATCTGGTTTCTGTACAAATTGTAAATAGCCTTTCGCTCCCTGTATTTTACCCCTGCCACCTTTAGAATTTGAAAGAGAGTATTCCAGTCAACATTGTCAAAAGCTTTCTCTAAGTCTACAAATGCTAGAAACGTAGGTTTGCCTTTCCTTAATATTTCTTCTAAGATAAGTCGTAAGGTCAGTACTGCCTCATGTGTTCCAGTATTTCTACGGAATCCAAACTGATCTTCCCCGGGGTCGGCTTCTACTAGTTTTTCCATTCGTCTGTAAAGAATTTGTGTTAGTATTTTGCAGCTGTGGCTTATTAAACTGATTGTTCGGTAATTTTCACATCTGTCAACACCTGCTTTCTTTGGGATTGGAATTATTATATTCTTCTTGAAGTCTGAGGGTATTTCGCCTGTCTCATACATCTTGCTCACCAGATGGTAGAGTTTTGTCAGGACTGGCTCTCCCAAGGCCATCAGTAGTTCCAATGGAATGTTGTCTACTCCGGGGGCCTTGTTTCGACTCAGGTCTTTCAGTGCTCTGTCAAACTCTTCACGCAGTATCGTATCCCCCATTTCATCTTCACCTACATCCTCTTCCATTTCCATAATATTGTCCTCAAGTACATTGCCCTTGTATAGCCCCACTATATGCTCCTTCCACCTTTCTGCTTTCCCTTCTTTGCTTAGAACTGGGTTTCCATCTGAGCTCTTGATGTTCATACAAGTGGTTCTCTTATCTCCAAAGGTCTCTTTAATTTTCTTGTAGGCAGTATCTATCTTACCCCTGGTGAGATAAGCCTCTACATCCCTACATTTGTCCTCTAGCCATCCCTGCTTAGCCATTTTGCACTTCCTGTCGATCTCATTTTTGAGACGTTTGTATTCCTTTTTGCCTGCTTCATTTACTGCATTTTTATAATTTCTCCTTTCATCAATTAAATTCAATATTTCTTCTGTTACCCAAGGATTTCTACTAGCCCTCATCTTTTTACCTACTTGATCCTCTGCTGCCTTCACTACTTCATCCCTCAAAGCTACCCATTCTTCTTGTACTGTATTTCTTTCCCCCATTCCTGTCAGTTGTTCCATTATGCTCTCCCTGAAACTCTGTACAACCTCTGGTTCTTTCAGTTTATCCAGGTCCCATCTCCTTAAATTCCTACCTTTTTGCAGTTTCTTCAGTTTTAATCTACAGGTCATAACCAATAGATTGTGGTCAGAGTCCACATCTGCCCCTGGAAATGTCTTACAATTTAAAACCTGGTTCCTAAATCTCTGTCTTACCATTATATAATCTATCTGATACCTTTTAGTATCTCCAGGGTTCTTCCATGTATACAACCTTCTATCATGATTCTTAAACCACGTGTTAGCTATGATTAAGTTGTGCTCTGTGCAAAATTCTACCAGGCGGCTTCCTCTTTCATTTCTTAGCCCCAATCCATATTCACCTACTATGTTTCCTTCTCTCCCTTTTCCTACACTCGAATTCCAGTCACCCATGACTATTAAATTTTCGTCTCCCTTCACTATCTGAATAATTTTTTTTATTTCATCATACATTTCTTCAATTTCTTCGTCATCTGCAGAGCTAGTTGGCATATAAACTTGTACTACTGTAGTAGGTGTGGGCTTCGTATCTATCTTGGCCACAATAATGCATTCACTATACTGTTTGTAGTAGCTTACCCGCATTCCTATTTTCCTATTCATTATTAAACCTACTCCTGCATTACCCCTATTTGACTTTGTATTTATAACCCTGTATTCACCTGACCAAAAGTCTTGTTCCTCCTGCCACCGAACTTCACTAATTCCCACTATATCTAACTTTAACCTATCCATTTCCCTTTTTAAATTTTCTAACCTACCTGCCCGATTAAGGGATCTGACATTCCACGCTCCGATCCGTAGAAAGCCAGTTTTCTTTCTCCTGATAACGACATCCTCTTGAGTAGTCCCCGCCCGGAGATCCGAATGGGGGACTATTTTACCTCCGGAATATTTTACCCAAGAGGACACCATCATCATATAATCATACAGTAAAGCTGCATGCCCTCTGGAAAAATTACGGCCATAGTTTCCTCTTGCTTTCAGCCGTTCGCAGTACCAGCACAGCGAGGCCGTTTTGGTGGTGTTTCTATTCTCATCAATTAAAGTATTATGAGACTTGAACAGAGAATGCATATAAACTGGCGATTCTACTGGATTAACTGAACTCATTCTCAGGAGACAGCTTTACTCAATCCAGCACTTGTGGGGAAGTATACCATGGGAGTGAGGTTGTATGTGTTCATTATATGTAGCAGGTCAGCTCTACTACTATCATGATCTAGAAAGTTAATGTTAAAGTCTCCTAGGACTACAGTATTTATATTTTTTGGATATATATGGGATAGAAGAGATTTGAGATGCTTAAAGAACATACATTGCTTCCCATTGTTAAACCACTGCATAAAAAAGGGAATACATCTGACGTCAACAACTACCGCCCAATCTCTCTTCTGACTGCCTTATCCAAAATTCTTGAAAAAGTAATGTATTGTAGAGTAGCTTGACAACTTTGTAAAAATAAAGTTTTAACAAAATGTCAGTTTGGTTTCCAGAAAGGTTTTTCAACGGAAAATGCTATATATACTTTCAGTAATGAAATACTAAATGCTCTGAGTAACCGGAAATCCCCCTTTGGGATTTTTTGTGATCTCTCAAAGGCTTTTGATTGTGTAAATCATGGAATACTTCTAGATAAGCTCAAGTACTGTGGTATGAATGGGACAGTGCTCAAATGGTTTAAATCATACCTAACTGGAAGAGTGCAGAAAGTTGAAATAAGCAGTTCACATAAAATAAAAAAAACTGGTGATTTCTCAAACTTGGGAACAATCAAGAATGGGGTGCCACAAGGTTCGGTCTTGGGTCCTCTACTGTTCTTAATATATATTAATGACTTGCCATTCTATATTCACGAAGATGCAAAGCTGGTACTTTTTGCTAATGATACAAGTATAGCTATCACATCCAACAGACAAGAATTAACTGGTGAAATTGTAAATGATGTTTTTCAGAAAATCATTAAGTGGTTCTCTGCAAATGGGCTCTCATTAAACTTTGACAAAACACACTATATACAGTTCCACACAGTAAATGGAATGACACCATTAATAAATATAGACTTCGATCAGAAATCGGTAGCTAAGGTAGAATATTCAAAATTTCTAGGAGTATGCATTGATGAGGGGTTGAACTGGAAAAAACACACTGAAGATCTGCTGAAACGTTTGAGTTCAGCTACTTATGCTATTAGGGTCATTGCAAATTTTGGCGATATACATCTCAGTAAATTAGCTTACCGTGCCTATTTTGATTCTCTGCTTTTGAATGGCATCATATTCTGGGGTAACTCATCATTGAGTAAAAGAGTGTTTATTGCACAAAAGCGTGTAATCAGAATAATTGCTGGAGCTCATCCAAGATCATCCTGCAGACATTTATTTAAAGAGCTAGAGATCTTCACTGTAGCCTCACAATATATATATATTCACTTATGAAATTTGTTATTAACAATCTGAATGAATTCAAAAGTAATAGCAGTGTACATGGCTACAACACTAGGAGAAAGAATGATCTTCACTACTCAATGTTAAATTTAACTTTGGCTCAGAAGGGAGTAAATTATGCTGCCATAAGTCTTTGGTCACTTACCTAATAGCATCAAAAGTCTGACAGATAGCCATGTAGCATTTAAAAGGAAATTAAAAGAATTTCTTAAGGGCAACTCCTTCTACTCATTAGATGAATTTTTGGATGTAGTAAGTGGGTAATTTCCCCAACCCCCACAAAAAAAGGGTCATGTAATATCTTGTGTAATGTAATATCCTGTATAGACACCTTTTATTAACCTGACACATTCTACATCATTAAGAAGTGTCGTATTCTTGATCCATGGAACAAGTACTAATCTAATCTCTAATCTAATCTAATCATACATTCCAAAAATAATGTCGAAACAAAATAAATATTTTCAGTGTTTTGTTCTCTTTGTTAACCCACATACATCATCACTTGCTGCAACATAACTGTCACGGGATGGAGACATTATCTGCCACCAGTAGTTGAACTACTTTGTAATCTGATAGGGGCTTTAGAGCAATTTTAGGTTATATGTGAAGATGTGTTATGATTAAAGATATGCACTTCAGCCAAGAGATTCTTTTTCCCGAATGTACCTTCTCATATACATCTACATCAGTTTTCTGCAAACCATGGTAAAATCTGATAACGATCCAACTAAATACTCTGCAGATTTTTTTCAGTTAGAACTTCACTGCAACTGTTATCAGGCCTTCTTCCCATTCCTTTACATTTGGAACATGGAAAAATTATTTTTAAACACTGTGAGCTGTAATTAATCTAATTTAGTCCCATGGGAGCAATACATTTGGGGTTGTAGCATATTCCTAGATCCATCATTTACAGCTGATTTTGAAACGTTGTAAGTAGGCTTTCTCAGGTTAATTTGCATTAATTTTCTTGAGTGTCTCCGTGACACAATCTCATGGTCAAACCCATGATCATTTGCATTGCCACTCGTTGTTTGTATTTAATATCTCCTGTTGATCCGATGAGTGTAAGGAAACACCAGGGCTATATTGTAGGATGGGTGGCAATGAATGTTCTATGAATACTCTCTTTTGTAAAGTGATTGCATGTCCCTAGTAGTCTACCAATGAATCACAGTCTGCCATCTGCTTTACCTGTGGCTAAGCCTAAGTGATTGTTTAATTTATGTCCCAACAAAGTGTCACTCCCAGGTTTTTGTATGAGATGACAGTCCATTTGTGGTTCTTTAGTATTGCAGTCATAGGACATAATATTTTTTTTTTAAAAAAAGGATACATTTCTGAACATTTAAAGCAAGTTGCCAATATTTGCCCCACTTTTAGAGCTTATCAAGATCTAACTGAACACATTATTTGTACAACTTTTTCAGACAGTACTTCATTATAGATAACTGCACCATCTGCAAAAAGTCTGAGGTTAGTATTAGTATTATCTACCAGGTCATTAGTACAAAACATGAACAGCAAAGAACCCAAGATGCTTCCCTGCAGCCCACCCAAAGTTATTTGTACAGCTGTTGTTGACTCTCTGTGTGTGGGCTAATGGGTTAAAGTTTTTTATTACTTTAAGAGATATTGTTTGAACTTAGGGCATTCAGTGTGTGATTGTGCAATTTGAAATACCACTGGTGTTGTGCAAACTGCCAGAAAGTAATTGAGACACCTGTTGTCCTTAATCTCTGATCCACAATCCATCTCACTGAACTGGAATAACATGTTCTAACTCACTATTTATAATCTAAAGCAGCACAGAACAATGGCAATAAATGAGTCTACTGTTTTAACAAATCTGTTTGTTCAAGAAGAGTTCACATGCACAAATTAATATATTTGAAATGCAGTAAAGTTTTCCCAACATAATCAACACTTGGTACAGTTCAGAGATGGCCTCTACTTAAAGTTCCAAGTATAGTTAATTATCACACAAAATCTTAATTAAGAACAGTTGATTGCTTGCCTTAAATTTGCTGACCGAATTACACTGAGGGAATATGGAATAGTTGTAGGTAAACAACTAGAATTCTCTCAGATACAGATTTATTTACACTTAGCTTCTACACAGATACAAGTCTGGAGGCTAACTGCCGTTAGCGTCCAACATCCTGCCCAAAGCCTTCTCCTCCAAGATAGCACACTTACGCACAGAACAAATATCGATATTTATGGCGCTCTACACCACATAGCCCCCCCCCCCCCCCCTCCCGCACAATATGGAGTACATCCCTGTGAATGGGGGGGGGGGGGGGGGGGGGTGAGAAGTTAGGAAGGTAACGCACAGTTCTTCTGCGTCAGGCGGAAGCGGTCGACTGGTAGGAGACCAGGGGGTGAAACCCGGTACATCGACGGTGAAGTCAGCAAGCGATGCTGGCGGCTGAAGACGACGTCCCGTCCTGGAGTGGAGGTGTAGCACTTCGTCAGCCGGCAGGCGGAGAATCACCTTGCCAGAAGACCTAACAAAGGCATGCAAGTTGCCACACGCAGCACTTCTGCTCAATTTAAAGTGGCGCACCACACGAGATTCTGCACTTCCTCCCTCAATATTGTCACACGCAAGTACCACACACACCGTATCGCCATCTATGACAACAGATAATTTATGTATGTCAACAGGGTGCACATGTGTTGTGAATTCTTGGATGGCACCTGTACGAGCAATGGTAGGGAGGCAGGGAGGTGTGGGAAAGCCATGGCGGGGGGAAGCATCTGCTAAGAGGGGGGTGGCAGGTACATTGGACTGCGCAGGAGACAACCTCAGGCGATCAGCTGACAGACGAGGGAGCATGACCGAAGGCAACGAGGAGCCAGTGTGGATTGAACGGCGTGACAAAGAGCTGTCACACGAAGATGGTAACACAATGGTAGAATCCAAGTGGTTGGCAGTTCGACTGCAAGGGCTGTGAGGAGTGAAGCCCCGAAAAGATTGGCCACTCGAATTAGATGAATGCAGAGAAGGAGCAGTGCTCGGCAGAGAAGCACGCTGTGGAGAATCAATGCCCGAATGCATGGTGTGGGAAGATGGATGGCCGCTCGAAGCAGGAGTGGGAGAAATAGGGGCAGAATCAGGGAGGTTCACCTGAGGCTCAATGAAAGCTGGTTTCACTCGGTTGAGTGAGACCATGGTTACAGAGTCTTTTATGAGGAGATCCATGTTATTCTCAGAGCGTCTGACGACCTTGCAAAGACCTGTGTAGGGCGACTGAAGCGGGACTTTGACTGAGTCGTCTCTGAGAAACACGTACTCACAAGAGTCTAGCGTGCGCAGTACGTACACGTGCGGAGGTGTATGAGCAGCCGGAGGTGGCGGCTGAATTTTGCTGCAGTGCAAGCGCACCCGCTAGAGAAGTGAAGGGAGTTCAGAGGGTCGTGGAAGTGGGGTCAGAGTGACTAATTCTCCAGGCAAAACCAGAGGTTGGCCATATACAAACTCGGCTACGGAACCCTTGAGGTCTTCCTTGAAAGTCGCACGAAGGCCAAGAAGCACGAAGGGCAGTGCCTCTGTCCATAGTGAGTCATGGCAACGCAGGGCAGAATTTAAGGTGCGATGCCATCGCTCGACAAGCCCATTGCTTTGGGGGTGGTATGCAGAAGTATGAATTTTGACAATACCACACATTTTACATACGTCAGAGAAAACTGAAGACTAGAATTGTCGCCCCTGGTCAGTGGTGAGGTAAACAGGTGAGACAAATCTAGAGATCCACGACTCTAAGAATGCTTGACTTACTGTCTCAGAGGTAATGTTTGGAATAGGCACAGCCTCAGCCCACAGAGTCATCCTGTCAATAGCTGTAAACGAGTAACGGAAACCCTCGGAGAGGGGGCAAAGGGCCTACGAGGTCCACATGAACATGGTGAAACCGGCCTGGCGGTTGGGCAAAACAGCCAAGGGGTGGTGAAGTGTGCCTGGAAACTTTGTTCTGTTGACACACCATGCATGCCCTTGCCCAAGACTGACAGTCACGGCGCATGTCTCTCCAGACAAACCGTTCAGCTACCAGACGGGTGGAAGCTTTGACACCGGGGTGTGCTAATGTGTGTAGTTTGTCAAAGACCTGGCGTTGAAGGGGCTTAGGAATGAATGGCCGCAACATACCAGTCGATTCATCACACTACACTAAGTCAGATATGCCAGGGAAAGTAGAGCGTACCGGTTGGAGAGAGGAGCTGCGGTCTGAAATTAACTGCATGGTATCGGGGTTTGCCGATTGCAACCGAGGTAGGTCCGTTAAGTCAATTAAGGTTGTGACAGCACCAACACATGAGAGAAAATCAGTGACAACATTGTCCACTCCTCGGATGTAGCGAATGTCATTTGTAAATTCCAAGATGTAATCGATGTGACGAAAGCGTCATGGGGGCGGATCAGCCACAGGATTTTTTTATGGCAGGAACCAACGGCTTGTGATCAGTGAGCACATAGAAATCTCGTCCCTCAACATCAGTTCTGAAGTGTCTTATGGCCTCGTAAACTGCAAGTAATTCTCTGTCGAATGCTGAGTATTTCTTCTGCGCGTTGTTTAGCTTTTTTGAGAAAAACTGCAGGGGGGTCGGAACATCGTTGTATGTCTGACTCAGTACTGCGCTGATAGCATTGTCACTAGCGTCACTAGTGATAAACATTGTGGCGTCCGCCCGTGGGTGAGCAATAGTGACAGCGGAGGCCAACAGCTGTTTGAGCTCATTAAATGTCTTGTCCATGTCTGGTGTCCATGGTACCTGGCGGGTGCCAGAAGTTTGTGGGCCAGTGAGAGCATCTGTGAGAGGAGCCTGCACCGCAGAAGCGGCTGGCAAATGTTTCCGGTAATAAGTAACTGTTCTGATGAACCTGCATAATCCCCTATAGGTCTGAGGGCGTAGCATCTCAAGAACAGTCTTGACCTAGTCCTGTGCTGGTGTCAGACCGTCTGATGACACAACATAACTTAGGAATGTGACGGATGACTGGTGCAATTGAGTCTTTTTATTGTTCATTTCAATACCAGCGGCTGCTAAAATATCTGTCACGACTTGAACACGCTCCTCACTCTGTTCCAAAGTAGAAGCAAAAACCAATATGTTGTCCATGTATACGAAACAAAAGTCTAGATGGGATAAAGTTTGATTGATGAAACGCTGCCACGTTTGGGGGGCGTTTTTCAACCCAAATGGCATAAATTTGTATTGGAACAGCCCGAAGGGAGTGGTTATGGCAGTCTTTTCAATATCCTCCGGAGCCATAGGAATCTGATCAAATGCGTGCTTACAGTCCAAAACAGAGAAGTACTTTGCACCTGCGAGCACATGATTGAAGTCTGCAATGTGTGGGACCGGATATTTATCAATGATGGTGCGGGCATTTAAACGCCTATAGTCTCCGACCATACGCCAAGTACCGTCTTTCTTTTGGTCAAACAGGATAGGACTAGCCCAGCAACCGGAAGAAGGTTCAATTATTCCCTTTTGTAACAGATCGTCCAATTGTTCTTTTGCAATTTTCACAAATTCCGGCTTGAGGCGGCGTGGGCGTTGCGATATGGGCGGCCCATCGGTTAGACGTAACCGATGAACTGTGCCATTAGTGACTACTGCAATACGCGGCGCGGCACAACAGTCAGATGTCCGTGAAGCGGAGCAGGCAGTGGCAGACGGGCCAAGCTGTGGCACTGAGGACATGGAAGTACAGGTGTGCCACCCGCTCGTAGACTGCGTAAAGGCCGCACACGTGTTGACATGGGCAAGGTTGGTGCACTGGTTCTTGGTATCGGGCCATGCCGATACGAGCGCTCTAGGTACGAGTGGGCGTGGCCGAACAGCAGATGGCCGTAGTTCATTGCCACGAGCTTGGCAAGTTAATTGTCCATTCAGAACGCAAGGAGCATGAGCACTCAGGCATACCCTATCATTACAAAAGGGGGTGCTGACACAGTTTACAGAGTTCACAACATTGTTGTTAACGTGCGCGGGTACGGAACACCAGATTGGCATGGACTGACCTTGTCTGTAGCCGACGAGTCGTCTGCTTGTAGTGCCGTGAGGTGTTGTTGTGTGAAGGCCAACTCGTCGTGTATGTCGTGGAGATGCAGCAGCATTTCCGTACGTTCCATCTGCAACTTCGAAGACTTGGCGCACTCGACTAGCCACTTGTTTGTCCAAGATTGCAGCTCCAAGGATAGGTTTACACACTTCTTGGCACAGCACACGTTTGGTGTTAGCCGAACTGTCACTTGGCGATGCGAAAGGAATATGTTTGTTAAGGGGGAGGGGGGGTAAAACACAGTATTTTGCACAAAATCTAGTGACAACTGATAGTGCTTGAGGAAATGAATTCCGAGAATAGGTTCTTCAATTATTGACACTAGAAACGTCCACTCCAGCTTGCACTCGGGCGAAAGTTTCACTGTATACAAAGTGGAACCCGAACACTGTAGGGTAGACAAGTTCACTGCACGAAGTACTGTTTTGTGTGGTTGCACTTTATTGGTTGCTAGGCGAACCGGCAGCAAGGAGGCGTCTGCACCAGTGTCTACCAGAAAACATACACCTGATCGTAAATTGCGAACATAGACTCGATCACACTTACTGTTATTGTCCGAAACGGAGTGCAACGTGGGATGGTGCCCGTTGTTTACATCGCAGGAGGTGGCACCGTAGCCTACCTGCGGTTGGAGTTTGGGTAAGAACACGGTGACTGGCATTTGCGAGCTTGCTCCCCGAATCTCGCGTGGAAGAAACAGTAAGGTTGGGCGGGCCTGTGCTCCTGTGGGTAGTTGCTAGGTGATGGAGTATGTGGCCCAGAGTCTTCCACAGAGGCCAATGCACTGTCGTCGCGGGGAGTTGAAGGTGCAGGCAGGGCGGCTAGTTTAACAAACTTGTTATTAGCAGTGCCAGACAAGGGCGTGGCGTCAGAAAGCGTCTTAGTGCGGTCACGTCCAGAATGCAGTGCACGGAGCTCACGTTGCCTGGCGGAGTACGCTCTGTCGGCGGCGCGTAAACACGAGATTCTGCGTCAGGCATTCATTTACTGGCCTATCTTCATATGCAGAGATTGCAGTCTGGACAGGCAAAGGCAGCTTTTCAGTCCAGATTTCTGCGAGCGTGTCATCAGGCATAACTTGCTCATCGACGAGAAGACGGGTGCACCGCCACAGCTGGGATGGAGACCTGTCGCCGAGACGCTCTTCATAGATGAGCTGCCGCACATTTTCTTTCCTGGTTTTAGAGACGCGCTCCAGTATCGTCTGTTTCGCCACAGCATACTTCCCTGCTAGGGGGGGGGGGGGGGGGGGGGTGCTTTGACCAGATCGTAAATTAAATCGATGCAGTCGTGAAGATGGTTCATGAGGCAGGCGAAGCGTGCATCGTCGTCCAAAGCACAGACATCGAATGTTTGCTCAACCAGGTTAAACCAGCACTCCGGGTGAGCGGGTTTGAAGTCTGGTAATTTCGGCAGATTCGGCACTGCAGTCACTGTGGAGGTGCGCCTATTACTTCGGACGGAAGAAGATTGCGAGTCCGAATTATTGGCGTCCCGTAATGCGGGAATCGCGAAATTCACTTGACGCCGGGGGGGCGGCTGAGAAGCGACGGACGCTCGAACGGTGTGAGGATCATAGTCAAAATGTGCATTCTCATTGACGTGGTAGCTCGGAGAGAAGCCACAAGTGCTTAAGTACGCCGGTGAATGTCCGTTATGCACACAGTATTCACTCGACCATGAGTGGTGGGGCTGGTTGTAGATGTCGGAGTAATTACTGTCCAGCACAGAATTGTTGACTTGATTAGAAGCAACACAAGGATCCCACACACGTCCACTAGGATGCACACTCGGTGTGATATTTGCTGTTTGGCGAGCATTGAACACCTGTTGACTAGCCGGCGCGGAAGGATACACACGTGGCGGGAACTGATTCGAGTTTGAATTTACTACCGGATTTTCCAAAGTAGCAAAACCTCGCTCGACGCCACGAACTGTATTGAATGGTGTGTTTGACACAGGAGTAGGAATGTTCCGACCAACACTCTGTGGAGAACACGTGGGAAGGTCCAGGCTAACAAAGCCAGAGTCCACGACCATTGGCGGTTGGAAGAAACTGGCAGCACTCGATGAATTCCACTGCATGTTCTGGCTGAAGGATTCCAAAGATTCTTGCGGCATGTCCACTATGACGGCAGGAGTGCTGGAGAGATGTTGCTGGAATCCGGGCGTCGGTGAATGCTGAAAGGCCATTGTCTGGAGCTGAACAAAGGCCCTCGCGATCGCGGAGAAACCCGACGCGGTAGGCGCGTAAATAACCTTCGGGCGGTAACTCGGACGTGTATTACACAAAAACGGGGTCACCAGTGAGGTAATATGGAATAGTTGTAGGTAAACAACTAGAATTCTCTCAGATACAGATTTATTCACACTTAGCTTCTACACAGATACAAGTCTGGAGGCTAACTGCCGTTAGCATCCAACATCCTGCCCAAAGCCCTCTCCTCCAAGATAGCACACTTACGCACAGAACAAATATTGATATTTATGGTGCTCTACGCCACAACACCATGTATCACGTGGTTTTCTACAATAACACAGATAGCACACAAAAAATAACATTGAAACTAAAATGCAGGCCTTCCAGTAAAATTTACAGTTCACAAAAGTTCACATCTGCAGAAAGAAGCCCAATAACTTATTCAACTGATAAACATGGAATAAGTCAGTTGTCTTCAATGCCATTCAAGGCTTAGCATATATGGTTGCAGATTGAAGTACTGCACATTCTGAAGTGTTGCAAGATACATCATGAGTGACTGATGACAATCGAATAAATTCCCATATACTGCTGTGTTGGACCTTTTATTCTGTCACTTTTGTTTCACACCAGACAGAAAATAGAATAACTGTAATTAGAACACCTTAAGGGCCTGTGGCACCCTTTCTGACTGCAAGATCTTAGGTATTTTTGTTTGTTGAAGATTAACTACTTCACAAATGTTCTATGAGCAATACTGCATGCCATGTATGTTCCATAAAATCATTAGTTAAATAACTCTTAAAGAATTTTTCTAAGGGAACAGAGTAGGATGCGACCTCTGATCTGTCTCTGTTCTGCTGTAAAGTTGCATAACTATTCTGAAATGCAGTACAGCTCCATCATTTCTCCCAGTGAACACAGTGCTGTAATTTTGTCATTGTAATATACTTGTAAAGACTAGTTAATTTATTAAGATTTTACAGAGTTTAGTACAAAAATCATTTTTTACTTAATAATTTGACAAATAAGAGGAACATTATAAAAATCTCTACAGTACGTTTTGACATAAAAAGGGATCTAAATCCAAAGTTGCAGTGTTATAGTAGTTTGCACTTTTGCAACTTAAAAAAAAGTGGATTGTTGTGGAAACTAATCAGCAGGCTATGATGCAACTCAAAATGTGTAACATGGGTATGGTTCTACATCACATGTCACAGTATTGTGACATTTAAATATTTAATTGTACTTTATATCATTCTGCAATGCTCTTCTGAATGCTTAAGCACATGTTAATTGTGGCCGACTTGTCCTTGGCTGGTTGAGGAAAGTACCAATTTCATTTGCTCACTGCTGTTGCTCTGTAGCCACAGTGCTTGCTTTTGTTTACATCCAAGAAAACATGCTGCTTCCTCCCTATCAAGAAGCAATAAGTCTAGTGACAAATCCCACTTAATAGCCCATACAATTGTACTTACCATAATTAGCATAGGTGTCATAATGAGTCAAACACAGAAATCAAGAAATACTTCATCTACCTGATTGCCTCAGTAAAACATGTGAGAAAAGTGTGAGTTGGGTTTCACACGACAGGTGTTTTTGGAAGCAATGCTGGTTGGCATAGAGGAGGTCATTCTGTTCAATATACGTCGTTATGTTTGAGCTCAGGATATGTTCCAAGATTCTACAATAAATCAATGTCAAGGATATTGGATGATAATTTTGTGGGTCACTTCTGCTACCCTTCTTATAGATGTGTGATCTTCGCTTCCTTCCAACTATTGGGCACAGATTTTGTTAGAGGGATCTTTGATCGATTATGGCCAAAACTCAGCTGAAAATTCAGTACAGATTCTAATAGGGATGCCATCGGGCCCTGGAGCTTTCAATTTTAGTGAATTCAACTATTTCGCAATACCCAGTGGCACTAATATCTATTTCACTCATGTTTGCAGTGCTGAAAGAATTAAATTGGGGCAGTGCCCCTAGATTTGCTTTAAGCAACATTTGAAAACTGTGTTCAGCATTTTTTATTTTGCTTTTCTGCTTCCAATTTGTCATATCATTCATATGATGCTGTGTTTTTCCATATTTAAAATGCACAATTTTTACATTTATGAACATTTAAAACAAGTTGTCAAACTTTGCACCCATTTGAAAACTTATCAAGGTCTGGCAGAAAAATCTTTGTGGCTTTCTTAAGGCAGTACTTCATTACAGAATCATCTTTACTGGATCAACAGAACACTAGGAATGGAATGAATGAATGAATGAATGAATGAATGAATGAATAGTGTTTCACAAACATTGACTGAGTGTAGAACTAGTTTTGGTATCAAGTGGTGCCAAATGAAAAGATATCAAATATCTGTCTTTTAGAACCAGGAGTTCCTTCTGTGGATAAAGATACCAAAGTTATTGAGGAAGAGAGAAGGATCCAGGGAAAGGAGGGTATATGGGACTGTTTGTATAGTATGAGATTTGCAAACCTATAGTCTTCAATCCAATAAAATTCTTTGTGGTTTGTGACCATATCATATGTGAAAAAACTTCTGAAATTTTGACTGCTGTTGCAGGGTAACTGATGAAGGCTGGTTGCAGTAGCAGTTACAATGCCTGTAGTTTTATCATATATGATATGGTCACCCAAGAGAGAGAATTTTGTTAAAACTGTTGCTGAACCTATTCTCTTAAACATCCTTCAGTTTTACCAATCTGTTATTCCCTAATACTTTCCTCACTTTTTTCACAAAAAACCCCTGATAGCAAAAAACATATGCTCCTCTCAGAACATTAACCATGTAGAATATCTGAGGCATGATTAAAAATATGATGAATAATTTTATTAGAAACAAAGTAATAAGCTTACATGGAACTTGATTTAATATCCCTCAGAGTAGTGTCCTGCCTTGCAGTTCACGTATTCCAACATTGAATCCATCACTACAAGCATTTCTGCAAGTTTTCTTTTGAAGAGTATTCAGCTGCTATGTCGTTGCCCTCTCAGAGTCAGGAATGACGCTAAAACAATTTCTTTTGGCCACACTTTTAATTTTTAGGAAGAGATAGAAGTCACATAGAGCTGACTTTGATGAGTAAGGTGAATGTGGACAGACAGGAACATTTTCATGACCAGAAACTCACAAATCAAAAGCGAGGTGTGGCACAGTGCATTGTCATGATGAGGGAAGCCACTGGCCCATTTTTTCTGGTCTCTTTCTCCAAACATTGCAGTACACCAAGGTAAAACATGGCATTTACAGTTGTTCCCTTGGAATGTGCTCTGGTAACACTACGTCCACAACATAAGAGCATGACTTTGATATTCAATTTTAACTGACATGTGTTTTTAGGGCAAGGAGATTCACTGGTTTTCCATTGGGAACTCTGAATTTTCATCTCAGGGCTGTACCCCTAGGCCCAAGTGTCATGTCTAGTTATAATTTTTGACATGACCTGAGTGAAGACAATCTTTCAACTATGTACAAACTAGTTCATCACTCAACAGTCTGGGATTTTGTGCTCACTCATCTCATTTGTAAATTATCCATTAAAAATTATCCATTAAAAGGCTTTGTACAGACCTGTACAAGATGCTAAGTTCTTAGTAAAGCTTTCAAATAGTTATTTGCCTGTTTGGCACCTTTTCACATGTATCTTCTGTTTTTGGTGTTAATGAATATCCCAAACATTGCTCACATTCTGCCATCTCATTTCCACTTTTAAACTGCTCATATCACTTTTAAACAGTTTTAAGGGTTACAGAATTATTATTACATACTTATTTCAATACTTTGTGTTTCTAGGCACTTTCTTGCAACTTGGATCAATACTTAATGTTCTAAATCCATGATGTGTGATAGACTTGGTAAACCACCTCACTCTAGCATCTCTGGACACTGACTGACAAGTCAGAATGTGTTCCTACTTGATGATGCTGTCCAGCTAAACAGATCAGGCTATCAGACTAATTGCATGACATAGTTGTAGCATCAGCAGTTACTGCTACAAAAATTCATTCACTGTATTTTTTGATCCCACCTCATATTTTCATTGTTTATTTTTATTTTACTCTTTTGCATCCCAGTTTCTGCCATCTTCCTCTCCCTTAAGCAAGCTTAGTTTGGTAAAGGTATTTAATTTCATCCTAATACTATTTTTGTCTGTCAAATGTAATCAGGTAAATAACAGTTAATTTCTTAGTGGTGTAGTACTGTCAGAAAAGCCCCATCCCCAGACAAAAGCAAGCTGCTCTTCTCAAATTCTTTGTTTGGAGTGTTAATTCACACAAAAACAGGACTCTCACCATAGAAACTTCCAAAACACATCCTATTAAGTAATTCAAAGTTACTACTGAGCTATTTGCCATGTACTCACACAGAACTTATACTACCCAGATCACAAAGTTTTCTTACAAGTTTTTTCAATCTTGATAGTATCTTTGCTCACTAAATGAATGATACATTTAATAATTTTTTTCCTATAGTGGACTCGTTAGAATATTGCACATTAGAACTAGCTTTTTAACATATGGCTGACATGTCTTAAATTCTCTCTTTTGGTATTTCCATCCTTGTGTCATCTCCTTCTCATATTGTGGCAATGCTCGTATGCACTTCCCTCTTTTTCTTTCCCATTGTGCTGTTTTCCTCAACTTCAGGTCCAACTGCTCAGTAACATTACTTCTCTCATTTTGGATCATTAGATTTTGCAGCCCAAAAGCATTACATTCTTTCTCTCACTGCCGGCCGTTTCTCAATGCCAACCACCTCCTTAGTCGGATTGTAGAATTTTAGTCATAATTTCCTTACTGACTTCATCATCCACATATAATTCTTCTCTTATTCACAGTCTTATTGTTTGTCTGTTATCTTTGGAACAATTGTTTTCTGAAGCATCTTTCACTCTCACTTTTTGGGTTCTCTTACTCCAACCAATAGATACTTGTTTTTTGATCAGTGCTACAATGCCTGAATTCAGCTTTCCTTGAGATTGTCTTTGTCTCGTATGGGACATGTGCCCTATGAAAAGTGCCAGTACTATTCTCTCTCCTGCTGACATGGACTTGTTTTCACCATTTTTCTTCTGCATGTTTTCACCAAGGTAACTGAAATTATGTACTTTTCTATTTTATCAGATTCTGATGGGTGATGAGGTGCTCTTCAGGTACTGCTTGTGTACTTTTTCTTGAGAGATTGGAGATCAGATTTTTGTTCTTCATCAATCAGCTAAGTTACCTGTTGCAGAACCGTCTGTATGTTTCTGCAAGATTGACAAGTCATTTCTGAATGCAAGAGAGTTAACTTAAAACACCATTCTTCAAAAATCCAATATAAATTTTGTTCATTAAATATTTTCTGGCTAGTTCTTTTCCCATTCTCAGATGATCTTCTTTAACACATAACTGAGCAGAACTTGGGTCCATCCATCACCCTGTTGAACATTAGTTTTAATTAGAAACATGTTGGAATTTTCTCCCATGAATTTTATTTTTGAATGTATCAAAGTTTGCTTGATAATTTACAAATTCTAAAATATGTCAAACAATACTTCCCAGTCAGCTGAAACATAGGCTTTCTTAAAGTCTACAAAGACCACTACCAGGTCCTTAGAGATTTAATTTTTCAAAACTATTCTCAGACTCCACATCCATATTTTTACACATCAGGTGTGACTAATTTAGATTTCTAGATTTTCAATTTTGATTCAATAAATTTAATGTGAATATCATATTCTACAATATGAGAGAGAGAGAGAGAGAGAGAGAGAGAGAGAGAGAGAGAGAGAGAGAGAGGGAGGGGAGCACTGACTCGTACCATTGAAACCTTCAGAACTGGAGTCCAGTGCCCCACCTACTAGACCACCATGGCCACATACTGCAATAAGGTCCAACTCAGTATCACCAAAATCTTCTTATGAAGAGTACAAATTTTCTTTTTCATGTGATATCTCTTGAAATAAGTAGACATAAGTTACAGATAAGATCAAAGGCATCACACACGTCAATAAGTCTTTTGCCATTTTTATTTATTCTGTTGTGGGCAGGATAGTTGGAAACAATATTTTGAAACAGTTGTTCTTTTGCAACTTGTATGTTCAAAAGGTTCATTAGAATTTTGACATTATCAGTTGGGGTGACTTCATTTAAATCTCACTACAGTTTCTGAGTAACAAACGATATACATTTGCCAAAAATACCAGAGAAGTGCTGCACAAAAAAATAGTACCTGGCCCTGTGCAGGATTAAACAAACAGAGAAACAAAGTAGAAACGTTGTAACTAGTTTCCTCATCTTCTAGTCTTAGAAGCAATGAAAATACACTATGTGATCAAAAGTATCTGGACACCCCCAAAAAACATACATTTTTCATATTAGGTGCATATTGCCATCTACTGCCAGGTACTCCATACCAGCGACTCAGAGGCCATTAGACATCATGAGAGAGAATAATGGGGTGCTCTGCGGAACTCACGGACTTCAAAGATGGTCAGGTGATTGGGTGTCACTTGTGTCATACATTTGCACGCAAGATTTCCACACTCCTAAACATCCCTACGTCCACTGTTTTCGATGTGATAGTGAAGTGTAAACATGAAGGGACACGTACAGCATAAAGGCGTACAGACTGATCTCGTCTGTTGACTGACAGAGACCGCTGACAGTTGAAGATGGTCATAATGTGTAATAGGCAGACATCTATCCAGACCATCACACAGGAATTCCAAACTGCATCAGGATCCACTGCAAGTACTAGAACAGTTAGGCGGGAGGTGAGAAAGCTTGGATTTCATGATCAAGTGGCTCCTCATAAGCCACACATCACACTGGTAAATGCCAAGTTTGTAAGGAGCATAAACATTGGACAATTGAACAGTGGAAAAATGTTGTGTGGAGTGACAAATCATGAAACACAATGTGGCGATCTGATGGCAGGGTGTGGGTATGGCGAATGCCCAGTGAACATCATCTACCAGCGTGTGTAGTGCCAACAGTAAAAATCGGAGGCAGTGGTGTTATGGTGTGGTCGTGTTTTTCATGGAGGGCCTTGCACCCCTTGTTGTTTTGCATGGCACTATCACAACACAGGCCTACATTCATGTTTTAAGCACCTTCTTGCTTCCCACTGTTGAAGAGCAATTCATGGATGGCGATTGCATCTTTCAACACAATCGAGCACCTGTTCATAATGCACAGCCTGTGGCGGAGTGGTTACATGACAATAACATCCTTGTAATGGACTGGCCGGCACAGAGTCCTGACCTGAATCCTTCCCGCCAAGCCTCTTCAACCAACATCGATACCTCTCCTCAGGGCAGCACTCCATAAAGAATGGGCTGCTATTCTGCAAGAAACCTTCCAGCACCTGATTGAACATATGCCTGTGAGAGTGGAAGCTGTCTTCAAGGCTAAGGGTGGGCCAGCACCATGTTGAATTCCAGCATTATGGATGTAAGGCGCCACAAACTTGTAAACCATTTTCAGCCAGGTGTCCAGATACTTTTGATCACTTGGTGTACATATAGGTTGCATACCATGTTTCTCTTAACAGTTGCTGTTTTCATTCATATATCACATTCTGTAAATCTCATAATGAAGGATCCTTCCAGGATGCAGAACAAGTAAATTTTTACATAAAATTGTGGCAGCAGCCACTGCAGGAAATGCCTGTAGAGTATACTAACAAAACAACTATGACTAATTCAATGGTTGTCTGGGGATGCGGTAAGACGCTGACATTGCCATTTTTATGTAAACGAGTCGCTCATTTCACAGATGACATGCTAGAGCACGAAATTTTGTAGGTGGCACAAGAAACTTGTTATATACTTATTATTATATGCCAGTCTGCTCTAATTGATGGTCATAGGAATTATTTCTAGATTAATTTACATATATGGAAGACAACATCTACTTTGAGAACAGCCACTGCTGCTTAACGTAAGTTACCTATCTGCTGTTTTATTTCCTATGTCAAAAAAAAAAGAACACATTTACTGAACACTATTAGCTGTCTATATATATTGTTGTATAGTAGAATGATCTAAAAGTATTGTTGTTCATTTTCTGGCCAAGTTGTCCTTTAATAAGACACCTAATAATTTTCAGATAATGGACCATGCCTTGGATGGCGTGAGGGACCCAACAGACCATATCAGTGGCTTAATTACAATGAAGCTCTCCTTAGAGCTAAAAATTTGGGTTCAGGGTTGGTGGCCTTGGGACTGACACCTTCACCAACAACATTTGTTGGTATCTACAGTCAGAACTGCCCTGAATGGATTATAACAGAGCAGGGTGCATATTGCTATTCAATGGTGATAGTACCTCTTTATGATACTTTGGGACCTGATGCTTGTGCTTATATAATCAAACAAGGTATGTCTTTATTGTTGATTTCCTAATAGAAAGAAAAGTCTGCAACAAAAATAAGATGTGGTATTTACTTATTTGCACTCCACTACAAACCACTTAAAGTACATCTATAATGTATAAATCTTTTGAATTTATTCTTGTTTCAATTTCATGCTAAATAATTAAACGTACAATAAAGCTGAAAAAAATCTAAGTTAAAAAATATTTTTTCCTTATAGCGGAAATAAATTTAGTTATATGTGAGGATGACGCAAAATGTAATATGCTGTTGGATCGATCACCACGTTGTTTAAGGAAATTAATAGTAATCAAAGAGGTTCGGCCAGCTACAAATCAGAGGGCAAAAAACAGGGGTGTAGAAATAATTCGCTTTGAAGAGGTTGAGAAACTTGGAGCCCAGAAAGATAACAGAGAGCAGGTGAGTGAACCTTTACATAAAATGTGTAAAACTATAAACAGAATTTGTTTTTTGTATATTTCTGAAGGACAGTTAGTTCATTGTATTAAGCACATTCTAATATTGTATCATACATGCAAAAGTACATTTGAAGCAGCAGGTGCTGCTCTAACAAAGAAAAATAAATTTACCAGCATCAGGAAATCCCATTAGTAGTTCATTATTTGTATGAAAAATATTTATTGTGTTTACATATCAGTGCATAGTTCAGAATACAAACTCAGTTAAATTAATTTGTTTTTTATATTGTTCAGCCACCAAAGCCAACTGACCTCTGCACAGTATGCTACACATCTGGGACAACAGGTAGTCCCAAGGGTGTAATGCTGACTCATTCAAATGTTGTAGCTGCAGTGTGTGCTGTAATCCTGCAGTTAGGAGATCACCGGCCAAATTGCAATGACATCATGATATCTTTCTTACCTTTGGCACATATGCTAGAACGATGCTGTGAGGTGAATATAATTTACTGTTTCATATTCATTGTTACCTTATTACCTACTTCTGCCATTTCTACAGTTACTGTAGAGAGCTATGTTGATGTTGATGTTGATGTTGATGTTGATGTTGATATTCATATTCATATTGTTACTGTTTGGGACAGAGAAGTCTTTGTTCTGTTGAGAATTATAAGATATGAGTGGTGAAAAGTCTTGAAATTTTCTTGTTACAGAATGGCATGTATCTGGTTGGTGGTGCTGTTGGTTTTTACACTGGAGATATTCGAAGACTGTCAGATGACTGCAAAGCACTTCATCCAACAGTAATGCCTGCAGTTCCACGCTTACTAAATCGCATCTATGACAAAGTGATGGCTGAAATAAGTGGTTCATTAATTAAGAAATTGTTATTCAATATGGCACTGAGAACAAAGGAAAGTGAAATTAAAAGGTAATGGTGTTACATATTTACACAGTCTATTAGCTGATATTATTTATACACAAAAGCGCGTGCCTAAGATTATCGTATGAAAAGGAAACTTCTCCAGAAAGAGGGTTAACTGCATCAAAAGAGAGATTCATTTTCAGGTTATCCAAAGGGAAGTTCTTTCCCCCTTTCCCTCTTTCCCCTCCTGTGGCTCATTTTGCAGCCAAACATTTCACAGCTGCAATGTAGGATTTCTTTATTGTCAATCTTCCATTAAGCAGTGTTTGTTCTGTTGCAATGAGTCAAGAAGCAAAAATTGTGGCATCTTTTTCTAATTGGGTACAGAGATATACCTTAACTATCTTATCCTGCATTAAATGTTTTAGTAATACAGTGAAAACAACATATTTCAGTGATGATAAAATATAGTCTATGCCCATACTGAGAACTGTAAAATTTCTCTTTTCTTTGTGCCAGTTTGGAAACCATTCCACTTTGTGAGTCCTACGGCAAGCATCATCATTTCTGAATGTCTCCTAGTACCTGCTAACATACATAAAACTATACATTGTCAAGCAAACCCAGTGACTATAAAGATTCATTAAAGTTCTTGAGTTCTTATTTTACGAACTCCATCTGTCCTATATTTAAATAATTTTATACGGTGCATTCTATTATACTCTACTACCAAAAACCTTTTAACTTGATATTCTTTTGTAACACATTCATCTACAGCATATTACACATGGAAGATGAATAGTCTAAGAGCAGAAGCTCTTTTTTTAAAGTAGCTTTCTTACTATGTTACTAAGCCTACAATAGCTACTCCTGCCTATTGACTTATCCTACATCACTGAATGTTCTCTTTCACGATGAGATTTACAGAACTGTCTGCATGAATAAGTGAATGAAAGAATAAATACTTGACAAAAATCACTTCCTTATCATTGGGCACTAATGAGATTAGGAAATAGATTATTGCATAAAATAATCATCTTCATTTCACATACACAACTGCAGACCTAATGTCCCTTCTTATTTATTGGAATGTTCATGGAATCGGAGAACACGTTCTGAGTTCAGGAAGGTTGAGGTATCTCAAATGAAATGAGTTTCTTCACACCAGTCAGCATGGATTCTGAAAGATCACTCATGTGAAACCCAACTCATGCTCTCTTCATCTTTATTCCCCATAGACCATATATGAAATGGAATAGTCTTCATCTCTATACATAACATCAATATACATAATGACACACAATTACAAACATAGAGCCATACATTTTAAGTTTTAATGTATGTTCACAATGTGTGAATAAAAAAATTATGTTATATTATAGTATGGATATTAACCAACTAGTTACACAATTTTATTTGTAATTATTTGCATGACATGGACTGTGCTGAGAATTTTAGTTTGCTAAAGACTTTTAGGACTCTGACTTTGGGCAAGTGAGCTGATTTTACCAGTCTCTGTCTTGGAATATCTGTTGGAACATTCTATGCAATTTTTCCCATAGCGTTGTCCTGATGTACAGGTCAACAGTGATCTAGTCCTATACTTTTCACTTATGACTTTCTTTTATTGTATCTTTAGTATGTTACTAATATGTGCAGAGTGCGCCCATTCCAGCAGTCCATAAGAAATATGAAACTGTAACAGCCAAAAATACAAGGGCTGGAATTTAATAGTGGCAACTATTTATTTACACCTCATACAAAATAGATACGTGTTTCAAAGTTTTACTGACCTTCAGAGTAGTCACCAGCAGTGTGTATAACCTGTTGCCAGTGATGTGGAAGTTGTAGGATACTCCTAGCAATGCCAGTTGTGTTGACAGTTCGAGTGGTGGGGTCTATTGCCTGACGAATCTGTAGCAGCTCTGAAGCGAATGCTGTGAAGTGTTTCCTTCAGTTTAGAAATCGAGTTGAACTTATGAGGGCTTAAGTGAGGGGAGTGCAGTAGGTGGTATAGCAGTTAGCAGCCCCATCAGTCAAACAAATCTGCAACGGCTTGGACTGTACGTGCTTGAGCATTGCTCTGCGAAATGATGGTCAGGTCCTGCAGAAAGTGTCATCACTTCTGTCTCTAAGCTGGTTGTAGGTTGTGTTCCAAAAATGAACAGCAGAGAGACAGAAATGACACTTTCTGCAGGACCTGATCATCATTTCGCAGGACAATGCTCAAGCACTACAGTGCAAGCTGTTACTAATTTGTTTGGCTGATGGGGCTGCTAAGTGCTATACCATCTACTGCACTCCCCTGACTTAAGCCCTCGTGAGTTCAACTAGATTTCTAAACCGAAGGAAACACTTTGCGGCATTCGCTTCAGAACTATGCAGATTCCTCAGGCAATAGACCGTGCTGCTCGAACTGTCAATGCAACTGGCACTGCTAAGAGTAACCTACGACTTCCGAATCGCTGGCAACGGGCTATACACAATGCTGGTGACTACTTTGAAGGTCAGTAAAACTTTGAAACACACATCTATTTTGTACGAGCTGTAAATAAATAGTTGCCACTATTAAAGTGACAACCCTCATACATCTACCTTAAATATTCTGAAGTACCTAGATATCTCACTTTCCATATTATGTATGTTACCTTTGATATTCTTTTGAGTATATGACCAATGTGTTCTCCCCGGGGTGACTTGGTGTCAGTATGGAATGCTATAAGTTGATATGTTATACCTTTTGTATTATTAGGTAGTCCTAACAGAAAATGATGAGTCATGTTCTTCTTAGGGTTACACAGAAGTTTGTTAGTGGTGAACCATTCCATTGCAGCATCTAGTGATACCATTGACATTTGTTGCATTACTGGTGAATTTTGAAGAGATGCAATTATTTTTGTGTCATATGTATAGCTGAGAAACATGATGTGGCAAATCATTGATTGCAATTACAAAACAGAATAGTCCAATAACTGATTTATGTGGTACCCCTGTCTCAATAATTTTCGTCAGAGAATGTCTGTCTCTCATTGAGACATACTGTTCCCTATTACTTAAGTATGAAGCAATTATTTTCATTGATGTTTTACTGCCTCACATAATTCAAGTTTCTCAAGCAATATTTCATAAGGAATGCAATGAAGACTTCATTTAAATCACATAAGTGAGCCCTTATTTTTATTTTCAAAAGCAGTGGTTATCTAGTTTATGATGTTAAGAAATGCTGAAGTGGTATTTTTTCCCCACTAGATTGTATACAACAGTTTCAAATATTTTGGAAATTACAGGAACTACTGAGGCAGGTCTCAATTTTGGAGGGATATTGTCTCCTTTAAAAAAAAAAAAAAGTTAAGTTGTTTGACTTTTGAAATTTTTAATGATTCATGAAAAATTCCAAACTGAAGACATTAGTTAAAAATGATTGCTAAAGTTTCACTGATCTAATAAAAAGTTCTCTTGATTATGTAGTTGGATAGTCAATAATTACACATATTTTTAGAGTTGGAGATTTTGTTACAGCAATTATGAGAGTAGTTGATTGATAATTTTCCACTGTAAAGACTGTTTCAGTGCCAGTTGCTTGCCAAGCAGTTAATTTACAGATGTGTTGGCCACGCTGATTCTGTCTCCGATTTCTTTTGCTGAGGACACAAAGAACTTGTTCAGTTTGTCTCTGGTTCAAGTGGCACTTCATTTGTGTGAGCAGGAGAGTGTTCCTGCATGATAATCTGCCAAGCCACTTAACTCTTATTTGGAGCAGTTTCTGTAAAGCTTTCAAAGACTAACTTTTTTTGCTGCTTCGGCAGCTTAGTTTTACAAAAACTTGTACTTCAGGTACATCCTATAATCCATATCAGCCTGTTTAGTGTCTATCTTACAGCTATTTCTATACACACTTTGTAGTAACAAAATTTGTTACCTAGTGCTTTAAGTTCTTTAGTATAACAGTCTGGCAATTTTGTTTTAAGCTTATCTGTAAAATGAGTGTTTCTTATAGGTGAAAAAGTGTACCACATATCAATAATATTTGTGAAGAATCTATCAAACATAATTTTAACATTAATTTGTCCAGTCTGTGTTTCATACAGAAAAATCCCATTTCATACAACTTAGTGTATCAGTAAACAAGTTCACAAACTCATCTTTCCAACCTCTTGCCCAGCTCTCTGCATTTTCTTCTTGGGTTGTACTACTAGTGTGATGTGACAGTTTGCTGTATAGCAATGGTTTCCAACCCGAGGAGGAGGAGGAGGAGGAGGAGGAGGAGGAGGAGGGGGGGGGGCTGAGAGATTTATTGGCATATGGCAAGGGGGCTGTAGATGGTTCAGAAGGAAGCAGGATCATTCTGTTAGATAGGTCAAGAATTTTATATTCTTATTGCAGTAGCGAGTGCTTTTTTTAGAGCTGGCAGCAGTATTTTTATTGGTTTTGTGCACTGAGTGAAAATGTCTGCTAAAAGAACATTGTATAATGAAGAATATATTAAATACCAATTCAACTTTATTGAAAAAGACAACATCCAATGCCACAGTGAGTTGTGTGTGATAATATCCTCAGTAATGATTCACTGCAGCGTGTGCCTCTGGACCATCATCCAACAATAGCTCACCTTGTGTTGAAAAATAAACTAAAATAGCTTTTTGTTGGGGAAAAAATTAAAATCACATGAAACTGGACTCTACTGGTATCTTTCAGCAGGAAAATGAGAAAGTTATTGAAGCATTATAATATGACATTTCTCTCTTAATAGCAAAAACAAAACAAAAGTCTCATACTATTGGTGAGACGTTAACTAAGTCTTCCATTCTCAAAGCAACCATAATTGTTTCTGCAGAAGATATCCAGTGAAAAATGGACAATATGCCTCTTTTAAACAACAGTGTGCAAATGGCACTGAATGTAAGGGAACGGGTAGTTAAAAGACAAAATATGCCCCAATTTTTTGCCTTGCGGTGTGATGATTCTACTAATACAGCTCATCAGTATTACTTAACAGTATACTATTGATCTGTGGATGAGAAGAAAATAATGGAAGAACTATTTTTTTCTAAAAACTTGGAAACAACATCAAAAGATTCTGATGTATTTTCTGCTGATAATGAAATTTTTGGTTGAAAAGTGTTTGCCTTGGGACAGAGTTGAGGGAATTTGTAATGACAGAACACCAACCATTTTAGGTTCACGTTCTGGCTCCTATTGCCAAAGAAATGAAAGCATAATCTTATTGGCTCTCACTGTATGATCCACTGACAAGCTGTAGCTTCTAAAATTTTTCCTGAGAAATTGAACAATACACTGAAAGTGGCTATCAGTGTAGTCAATAAAATAAAGTGGTGTGAACACTCATTTTTTCTGAGTCCGGTGTAATGATCTCAGTGCTGAGCACCAATCTTGGAGATTTCATACACACGTCCAGTACCTTTCGAAGGGAAATACGCTTAGCAGGCTGTGTGATTTGAAACCAGAGGTAGAACTGTTTCTTTTGAGTCAAGGGAACATTGAGCTTCATCATTCAGTGATGACAGCTTTACTTTTCCCTAGAATATCTTGTGGACTTCTTTGGAACCCAGAATAATCTGAATTTGAAACTGCAAAGTAAAAATACAACAATAATGGATGCCAATGATCGCATAAAGGCCTTCTTGGAAAAGACACAACTCTGAAAGTGACACCTGGATGCTCTCATTACTAACTTCCCCTCAATTGAATGAACTTCTAGGTAGCTAACAGTGCAGTGTCAACAACTGGAGAGTTATCATCAGTGAACACATAAAACTCATTCAAGAAGAGTTCAAATTTTATTTTTGCCATTTGTCTTCAGAATACTGGCAAGGCAAATTAGCAAGATCACTCTTCACAACTGACATGCATGCACTTCCTGATGAAGTAAAAGAGGATGCAATTAATTTGAAATGTGATTAAAGTCCTAATGAACAGTTTCAATAAATGAGGTTGGAAGAATTTTGGGTCAGTTTCCTTTATATTTATTCAGGAGTGGCAAAAGAAGCCTAAAAAGGCCTCATATGATCCTCATCAACATATCTATGAGAGGTCAAATTTTTGACACCAGCCATCATGAAAACAAAGCACTGCATTCATCTGAATGTGGTGAGTGACCTAGATGTGCTTTAACAAGTTCAAAACTAAACATTCAGGAGCTGCATAAAGAACAAAAAATTCAACCATCTACAATTTAGGAAAAGATAGATTCCTACTTTCTATAAAGATGACACGTTAAGTTGCAGACAGGCACAATTAAGACATTTACACTTTTGGCCACAACCTTCATCTGGCCCAGGCTGCCAGGGTCAGTGGGATGTGTTTGCGAGGTGTGCTTGCTTGTGTGAATGAATAGTGTGTGTTCCTCATTTTGTGATGAAGGCTGTGGTTGAAAGCTTGTGTGTAAATGTATTTTAATTGTGAATGTCTGTAACTTGCATGTCATCTTTATGGTAACTAACAATCTTATCTTTTTGTACATTGTTCATTTTCCTATCTGGAGTTTCCATTGTTTAATTTCAACCATCACATTGATGTTCTGAGATTTTTTTTTGTGGCTTCCATTACAAAAAAAGGTTGGACATGAAAAGTGTTTTTCAAGTAAAAACAATACTATTAGGTATTTAAGTAAGACATAGCCATTTATATTCTGGTAAGTTTGATGACCCTCTTTTTCTAAAGCGTGTATCGCAGATTATGGTCAAATAAAGTTTTTCAAAAGAAGTTAAAATTAATAAACAAAATAAATAAACTTAGGGGAGCTTTAGGTTATTTGGAGTTGCAAAGAGGGCACCAGGTAGTGTTTGTGCATAATACCATGGCCAGTAGATGCACAGCTGGCAGGGCATGCATGGGGAGAGCGGTAGTTGCGAGGGTTACAGGCAGACACTCTAGGGGAAAACAGAGCACTGTGAGGCAAATGCTGTTCTAAACTGAAGCCTATGCTCACATTTTTCATAAATATTAAGTGGAGCCTGTTCACACCCAAACATGCATTGTGACCATTCAGAGTGATCTGTCACCTCTGCTTTAGTTAGTATCTAGAAATAATTCCACTGAAAACACAACAAATTATGTTTGCTTGGCTTTTAGCGATTTGTAACTTTCAAGAATGTCATGTGTGGTGAATCTTGAGTAAAACCTACATATTTCTCTTGTTGCCATGTTAAAATTTCCTTCTTTTGTCAAAAACAGTGGAATTTACATAGTGCCACCTGTCTAACATGTACAGAAGCAATTGTGAGCGTAATCTGAAACAGTGGTTTATTAACTTTATTAAGTGAGGGACTGAGGAAATGTAAGGTCAGTAGCTTATGAAAAAGGATGTCCTCAATATGGAATGAACATGTAATGTCATCACTTATGTTATTCCAAAAACCATAACATTTCTCATTTCACCAGCTATCAATGGCCCTAAAATTGTTCTTTCATTGGAAAAGTGTGCAGTTAGAGGTATAACATGGTAGTTAATGAAGTTTTGCATAATAATCACATAGAAAAATACTCTCCTCTTTGCATAATATCATTTTCCAAAATCTCATTTTGATATCTCAAACTGTTCATGAAATATGAAGACTGTTGTGGCTGTTTCAGCCTAGCTGTATTGCCTGCACAGCACGATGCAAATGCGTTACATCAGATCAATTGTCTCAAGATTGGCGACAGTTAGCCAAATTTAATATTCAGCAACATATTATGTAATATGCACCAAACACAAAATCATAGTGGCCCCTATTATTGCAAGCTTTTTGAATTTTGTACAATGTGTTACTTCCATGTAAATTTCACAATAACTATGACCATTAATGAATTGATGAGCTTGTCATCATGAACCTCACAAATAAAGCTGTAAGTACCTCAACACTGATTTTTTTTTCCTGAATAGTTTCTCTAAAATCGTTTGAGAAAGATTGCAGGGCATGCACCTCAATTCTGTCATCACTGACTGGCCAATAGGTGGCAAAACACTTTTGGCATCCCCTTCTGAACAAATGAATGAACTCATCCAGTGCTTTGGATGAAAATTGGTCACTGTGCTTTGGCCACTATATCCTGTGCCAACTCTAGAAAAGGTTGGAAACCACTGCTGTAGAGTGTGATGAGTAATGGTTCATGGTCAGAGAAACATTCATCTGAATGAATGACTAACAGTAAAAAATCTTGTTACAAGAGTTAACAATAATATTGTATGAGCATGCTTCTTGATGAGTAGCTATTTTGTTTGTACAGAATAAATTTAAATTTGACAGTCTGTATTGAGGTTACCATAGATGGTGATTTTTTTTTTTTTCTCCTTTCATCTGCCCCCCCCCCCCCCCCCCCCCCAATACTTTTTCACAAGAAGTTCAAAATTGGAGGCTTATAAAGACTTAGAACTACCCTATTCTGGCCAATCAGCTTTATACAGCTGAACTCATTATTAATTTGGCACAAAATTGGCTTACAAAAACTTTTGTGAATTTCAGAGCACATTTGACGAGAATTAAAACTCCACCATTTTTCTCTGTTTCCAACACATAATGCTGGTAAAAATATATCCTTGAGCAACAAAGGTGTCTTTCAGATTCAGTTAGCCAGTGATCTGATCTGCAAACTACATTCACATTTTTACATGTAGAATAATGTTCTGATTCTGCTATCTTGTTCTTAATGCTGCACATATTGATTTGTGGCACAGTAAGTACTTTATCTATCTATTAGTACTTGGACCCACTAAGCCAGATGCTGTTATTTTACTAAAGGGCCTGTTTTTTGTGGAGAGGGGAGACTTCTTATAAAGATAATGATACCCATCATTATTGTTCTCCTATGATGTCCTGAAAGTTATCAAGAAAAATAGGATGATGCAGTATTTCGTGGCCTTCAATAAGTATTTGACTTAATACTACACAGACATTTATTAACGAAAGTGTGATCATATGTTGTTTCAAACAAAATTTATTACTGGATTGAGGATTCCTTTATAGGACCCACATATTATATTCTCTCAGGTGGAGAATTATCAACAAATATACAATAATATCAAGTATATTCAAGAGGAATGTGTTAGTGTCCTTATTGTTGTTTTATATTAATAGTACCCTCCAACATTTTGCAGATTATGCAGTTATTTGTAACTAAGTACTGTCTGAAAAAGCTGCATAAATATTAATTCAGTTCTTGATAAGATTTCAAATTTATGCAAAGATTAGCATCTTGCTTTAAATGATCAAAAATATAGAATTATGCATGTCACAAAATGCAAAACTGTAGTATTAGAAGTAGGTGTGTTAGGTGGCAGACTTGGGTTCTGTGGCAGTATACTGTGAAAATGCAGTGACTGTTGCAAGGGCTTAAGCCACAGCCAGTGTGAATAACTTACCTAGAATGCCAGCAGCTGCAGTTGATGTCCTGCTGAAAGAAGCACCCCACTTGCCAGATGCCCTCTTGTGTTTTCTCATACGACCACATGCTGATCACCTTGGATGTAGACCAGCCACCATGAAGCTTCTGTAGTTTGACATACAGCTGTCTAAAACAGGCAGATGCCAGTCAGTAACCCTGTTCCATACTTTTTCATGGAGACACACAAACACTGCCCTTCCACAAAGTCAGTGCCGAGCAGCTGCATTTAAACCCTATCTTAGCCGAGTATGATAGGATTGGCATGAAAGGGTCACGCACTGCATCTGCCATGCGTCAGTTGGTGCTACAAGCCTACCGATACAGACTTGGAATCTTAGCCATAACTCTGCTGCTGCCAGGCCTCTGATGTATCAAAAGCAGTTAGAAGCACTAGAATTAAAATGCATTTTCAGTGATATCATTTAAATGCTATGAAATATTTCAAATTGTCATGAGGAAACTGCCAATGTGCAGCTACTATTAACAGTATACCAGAATTTCTGGTATTGCAAATAATTTTGCTGTTTGCAAATCTATAAGGTGTAGGTTAAAGCAAAAAGGAATATTTACAAAAAGAAACTAATAATTGTAGTTGGTGTTTTAGCAGTGACTATGATACTGAAAACATTAAAACAGACTTCCATTCTTTTTTATGGAAAAACTGACAATTCCAGACACATTTTTACAGAGAGTGTACTAACTAACTAGTCATTTCGAAGTCACATTAGTATATTGCATATAAAAGTAAAGCTGTTCTCTCTGTGAAGCTTGGTTTGAATGTCACAGTACTTCACTAGGAAAGATTATTGAAAGTGGCATGCTCTCTGCTTCCTTTGACGTAGGAACATACTTGAAGGGATGTACTGCTTGATGAATAATTAGACTGTCCAGATGTTGAGCTTCAGTTCATTGTATTCATAGTCTGACACTTAGCGAGACAATTGTAAAATGTTGTTGTTGTTGTTGCTGTTTTCTTGCTCATGATGTTCTGTTGCTCTTGTGCATGCAGTAATTATTTTAATCTTATCCCCATGATCCTTGTGGGAGCAATACATAGGGGCTGTAGTATATCCCTAGAGCAATCATTTGAAGCTGGTTCTTGGAACTTTGTTAATAGACTTTCTTGGGACAGTTCACATCTGTCTTCAAGAGTCTCCCATTTCAGTTCCTTCAGTATCTCTGTGACACTCTCTCATGGATTAAACAAACCTGTGACCATTCGTGCTGCCCTTCTCTGTATATGTTCAAAAATCCCTGTTAGTCCTATCCTGTAAGGGCCCCACACACTTGGGAGTAATATTCAACTGATTGCACTTCCCCAACATTCTATCAGTAAACTGAAGTCTGCTACCTACTTTACCCATGACTGAACCTATGTGATGATTCCAGTTCACATCCTTACAAAGTGTTCCACCCATGTGCTTGTACAAGCTGGCCAGTTTCAACAGTGGATCATTGATATTATAGTCATAGGATACTACATTTTTTTCACTTTTTCAAGTGCAAAATTTTACATTTCTGAATGTTTAGAACAAGTTTCCAGTCTCTGTGCCATGCTGAAATCTTGTCAAGATATTACTGAATATTCATGCATCTTCTCTCAGATAGTACTTCATTATAGATAACTGCATCATCTTCAAAAAGCCTGATTTTGCTATTAACATTGTCTGCAAGGTCATTAATATAGAACATGAACAGCAAGGGTCCCAACACACACTGTGGGGCACACCTGAAGTTACTTCTACATATGACGATGACTCTCCATCCAAGATAACAAGCTGTGTCCTCCCTACCAAAAAGTCCTCAATACAGTCACAAATTTCACTTGATATCCCATATGATCATACTTTTGGCAATAAGTGTAGGTATGGTAATGTGTCAATTTTCGGAAATCAAGACACACTGCATTTAGCTGGTTGCCTTTATCCAAAGCTTTCAGTGTGTCATGTGAGAAAAGTGTGAGTTGGGTTTAACATCATCAATGTTTTAAAAACTATTCTGGTTGGTGTTGAGGTGGTAATTCTGTTCAAAGTACCTCATTATGTTTGAGCTCAGAATATTTTAAAAGATTCTGCAATAAATCGATTTCAAGGATATTGAATGGTAGTTATGTGGATCACTTCTACTACCCTTCTTGTAGACAAGTGTGATCTGTGCCTTTTTGCAAGAGCGGGACATGGTTTTTTGTTTGAGGGATCCATGATAGATTGTAGTGAGAAGAAGGGCTAACTCAGCCACAAGTTCTGTGTAGAATCTGACAGGGATTTCATTGGGCCATGGAGCTTTCTTCAATTTAAACGATTTCAGCTGTTTCTCAACACCACTGACATCAATACTTATTTCATTCATCTTTTCAGTGGTACAAGGATTAAATTTGGGCAGTTCTCCTGGGTTTTCCTTTGTAAAGGAACATTTCAAAACTGAGTTAAGGATTTCTTTTTTTGCTTTGCTATCCTCAATTTCTTTTCATGTTTCATTCATTCGGAACTGGACACTGACTTTGGTGTCACTGACAGCTTTTACAGTGGACTAGAATTTCTTTAAATTTTGTGAAATGTCATTTCACAATATTCTGCTACATTAGTCATTGAGTGCATCATGTATTGCTCTCTTGGCAGCCAAACATGTTTAATTCAGCATTTCTCTATCTGTAGCTCGACACTTTGTTTTACACCTATTATACAGTAATCTTTGTTTCATTAGAAGTTTTTTTTCAATGACTGTATACCATGGAGGTTCCCTCCCATTATGAACTGTTCTACTGGGTTCATATCTATCCAGTATGTGGTCAACTATTATTTTAAACTTGAGCCAGAGCTGAAAGTTTCAAGTTCCTCATTGAGATATGACATTACTGATTTTTTACCTATTTTACTGAACATATATTTCTTTGTGTGTTTTAGTTGTCCTTTGTACTTTGTTAATCATTGTTGCCACAACTGCATCATGGTCACTGATACCAGTTTTGATGTGGATATCCTTGAAGAGGTCAGGTCTTTTTGTTGCCATCCAGTCCAATATATTTCCACCGTGAGTCTGTTCTAGGTAGTTTTCAGAGAAGGCATTTAGCAAAGTTTCACAGTATGTTTTATCATGCCCACCACTAACAAAACTGTAATTTTGACAATTAATTGTTGGATGATTAAAGTCTCCACTGATGATTATAATATGATTGGGGAACTTACTACGTACAGCTGAACTGAGATTTTTTCTAAAGTTATTGGTTACATCAGGAGATGAGTCTGGTGGGTGATAGAAAGATCCACTTATCATTTTATGCCCATCCCTGATACTGAGTCTTGCCCAAACAGTCTCACATGCCACTTCAATTTCTATCTTGATGGATCTGAGCTTTTTTGTCTACTGCAACAAATACACCACCTGCATTTTACATTTGCCTATTCTATGACACACTCTTGAATTTTCCCCAAAACCTCACTGCTATCAATTTCAAGTTTCAACCAGCTCTCAGTACCTGTTGTTATGTGAGCTTCACTGCTTTTCATGAGCACTTCAAATTCAGGCACTTTGTTGTGAATCCTTCAGTAGTTTACCATTAGGATTTTAATACTCTCACCTGTGGGAAGCATTTTTGCGATCTTACAGTGATCCTTCTGGGTTTTCTACAGCTATCATACATGGATCTGATGAACAGTTGCCCAGTCTAAAAAAACCATAGGCCATTTTCACTCCTTATTTAAACAATCCAGCCAATCTTAAACAGTCTTTTATCAGCATATTTGTTTTCCTCATTGTCCGTGCTTCAAACACAGTTTCTCATTAATTTTTTTCCTAACCTCAACATTTATATGCATATATGTTCACAGCTGTTTCTTTTATGGGAAGTTATGTTGTCTTGTGCAGTCCCTAAGGCTATATATTTCTTTAAATTAAACATGGTATATTTTTGTGTGACAGATAAATCTTTCTAATTCCTTTGGAAGTATGATATACACAGGGTGTTTCAAAAAGTTACTTTACAACTTTAGAAATTCATATAAATTTATTGAAAGAAGATATTGAGCTGGGTTTAGTCTTATTTTGTGGGGAAACACACACAGTTTTTTTTACCTTACTCTACAGATGTTGTATGTGGCTTCTGTTGGTTACCCTGCACACATCCCATTGGAAGTAAATTTCTTCCCAAACTCACTGCAACATTACAGGTGTAACTTGCTCAGTGGCAACGTAAATTCTTGCTCTAAGTTCAGGAAGAGAAGCCAGCACAGGAAGTAAAAATGTGATATCCTTGATGAATCCCCATAAAAAAAAAGAAATAGTGGTATCAGGTCTGGGGAATGATGGGGCCATGCAATTGGCACATCATGGCCAATCCATTTACCTGAAAAGTGGTCACTGAGAAAATCCCAGATATCAGCAAGGTTGTGGGGTGGTGCACCACCTTGCATGAAGTAAACATTTCATTCATGTAGGATTTGCAATTCACGAGATGCATGCTGGGTTGATTTCACAGGACTCTGGGCAAAATGTTGTCTCACTTACTCAATGACACCGTCAGATGTGCTTGGATGACCTGACGATTCCCCATGTCTTACCGAGCACCCTGTTTCTACAAAACATTTATGTCACTCACAAATTGTTGGCCTACTAGGAGACACTTTAGTGCATTTGGTATGGAAATTACGCTGAACTGTTGTTGCCAACTTCGATTCTTCAAACCAAAAAACACAGCTAGCATGCTTGGATCCAGTGAAAGTAGCCATCTTTAACACAACTGCTGCTAGCATTCCTTACAGTGTGATTTGACACTAGCAAACAATGTGAGGCAAAACTTGATGTATTTACCTACAAATTGACACTACAGTCACCTCTGTAGGTACTATGAATTAATTTATATGAATTCTCAAAGTTGTAAAGTCCTTTTTGAAACAGCCTGTATATATGTATTACAGTAATAATGAAATTGTGTTAGGTAGTTGGTTACATGTTCCATATATCATACTCTTGATAAATTTTGTGATGTGGAATGTATCAACTGAAGAAGCATAAAACACACATTTTATAAAATATTTGAATGGGTACATGCTGGTCATTTACAAGCTTCCTCTGTAAAGAATTACTAATTTTCTGTTCAAGAAACCATCTATGGTTTAGGAGGAGTTGTTAAGAACAAACATGTTTAACCCTTCATTACGTGATTTGTTTTGCCTTGGAAACTATAATTTGATACACATTTAGGAAGAGTTTCAGAAAATTGGAAAAATATTTTAAAAATCTTCTGCTTACAGTTTTGAGAAAAGTTGATGTCTTGAAACTTTGCACAGATGCAAAGCCATGCATACATAGTTGAATTAAGTGATAAATTTTATTCTTTGACACTTTGCACATAAGTAAAGCAGCACATTTGTAATTGAACTAAGTGACAAAGTAAACTCAACAGCAATCAGCTAAAACATTTCAAAACTATAGAATTAACAAGAACAGTGAAAAAAACTGAAATGTTATTTTCAGTTACAGTATATTTGCATGCAGCTAACTGATTTTACATCCTTGAAATGAGGTGAAACAGTTATTTTCCTTATTCGAACAAATATTTATTTCATATTTGTCTTACAACAACAGAGAAAAAACTTAAAATGCGCTGTAATCAAAATATGTATAAGCGACTTCATTTTTTGTGAAATGAGGTGAAACAGTTACTTGTCTTATTCAAGCACAAATTTACTTTACATTTTTCACATGCAACAAATGTGTAGCCTTTGTGCTCTGGATTTTTGCACATTAATCTTTTCTCATTCCAAATCAGCCAGTGGTTTACTGGTAGCGAAGATCCCTTGACTTTTATTTTCTTGTTCTCTGTTGGGTCCAAGCTGCTTGATCTTCCACACTTTCTTGGCTCCCGGCCTACCTGTCAGAGAGTTTGGGCTGACTCATTCCTAAACCTCTTTTGGTTCATGGGCATGTCTGTTAATCTTGTTTCAAGAAGCATTCTTTGGTGTAGTCTCCATGAATTTATTACCATTGTATCAAACAGGTGGAAAAAATGGACTACGATACTATCTTTTTGATCTTATCTTGATGTGGTGTCTTCCTATATTGCTGTCATGCAAACCAACATTTCCCATGTGAGAATTGTATATGGAGACAACTGCTAGACAAGGCACTATTATGTGCTCCTTTTTCTTCCTACCAAATCTTCTCACTTCTGATTTTGGAAGTTCTCCAACAAAAGTGGAGAGGAAACTGACATTGCTGTTGTCCTCCTACAAAACAGTAGAAATGTCAACCAACTCAAAATTTGTTGTGAATTCCTCTGAATAACCATCCGATTCCTTTTTGATTTCTTTTTCGTCACTGAACTAGCAGTTAGGAATTCTATTGCATTGAATTGTACCAATGCACTGAATTCCTTTCTTGATCAAATACACCACTAAATCCAGAGAAGTATATCATCTGTCAAAATACAACTTGTAATTCCGGTGTCTTGGCACTTCTCTTGACAGCCAAATAACATCATTTCCACTAGCTCTGGTATCAAGTTCCTCATCAGCCTGAAATTTAGGATCTTTTCCTGTCCACTGTAAATTTCAAATTTGTGAGCAAACCCCCAAGTCATCACAAAGCATAAAGAGTTTGTAATCCCATTTGTGTGGTTTATCTATCATATACATTTTCATCTGACGTCTTGCCTTGGTAGCACACATCCGTTCATCAATTGAAAGTTGTTCACCCATGGGTACTGAAAGACATTTTGGTTCAAATAGTCTAGTATTGGCCTTATTTTGCATAGTTTCTCTTTCAGGATTTTGGGGGTTTGGTCGCTTCACATTGTCACTGAAATGCAAAGTACAATGCAATCTCTCTAAGTACTTCCGTGACAGAGTCTGTTTTACCAACTCAACTCCTAAGACACCATTCCTTAGATCAGACAATATTATGAGAAGGAAAGTTGCTACTCACCATATAACAGAGATGCTGAGTTGCAGATAGGCACAACAAAAAGATTTTCATACATAAAGCTTTCGGCCAAAGGCCATTGGCCGAAAGCTTTAAGTGTGAAAATCTTTTTGTTGTGCCTATCTGTGACTCAGCCTCTCTGCTATATGGTGAGTAGCAACTTTCCTTCTCATAATATTGTTACATTCCATCCTGGATTTACCATTGTTTAATTCCGTAGATCATGATTGTGGGCTGGTGACGCCAAAGTACTGATGATGCATATGCCAAAAAATTTATAAATGTCATAATTTGTGTAATCAGTTGGCTTGTTTGGATTTTGTTGAGTAGCATATATACTTGTTTCATCCTAAGTTTTTGATATAATTTTATCAGTGAGGAAATATTTAAAAAATTGGTATGGTGTATACAGGGATGCCGACTTACAAAAAATATTGAGGGGGGCCCATACTAGGGGTCTTGCCCCAGGATATTTCACCATGTGTACAGACTCTTACAAGATAGCACTTCATGCCAAGCTGAAGTTTTTGTGTAAATGACGAATGTAGGTCATATAAGTCAACAGTGGTGCGGACTAGAGGCAAATTTTTGCACACAGTTTTAGATATGCAGCAGTGCAGGTGTGTAAAGGGGACTTTAGTGTTAAACTAGCAAAGACACCTGAGAAAATTTTGTTTAGTTCCACTCTGCAGATACACAAAGCTGCATAGTGAAGGGTTAATCTACTTTCAAAAATGCTTCTGCTATCTAAAAGATATTTTATTTCCATGGGTAGAATGTCAAGTGTTTTATAGCTACATATTTCACCCACTTTCTATGTCAAAGTTAAAATTTACCATATTTTTCTTCTAGTGTTGTACTCATGAATATCTTTTGATAGTATGTGGAGTAATTCTGTTTATTGCCCTGCACAGAACAAATTGGTTAGAACTTATAAATAAGCCCCCAGTACAATCCACATCCTTGCAACCTCCCCATTCCTGTCTCTCTCAGCTTTTCAAAAAAGTTTTGACTTAGGCTTCTGTTAACCACCCATAGCTTCATATGAGACAACAAGTTTCTGCTTTTCACTAGCCAGGAAGCTACGAAAATGTGACTGCAGGTGTAACAACTTTTACTGCTGGTTAGAAGACCCTACACAAAGCAGTCTTGGTAGCGACACACATAGTGTTTTATGTGTGACTTACCATGCATTTTGTATCTGTTTCATATTCTTATGGCTCTCTTTGACTTGATATTAGGGGTTGGGATACAGTGAATTGTTTGCTTACATTGTTTTAAAATATACTATAATTTGTAATTATTGCTCCTTCACAGTCCCCTACCTTATTTTTTCTTGCTTGCCAGTGAATATATGACTGAAATTCACAGTAAGGTTCTGTATTTTATTCTTGAGATAAGTTTTCTCCCTGAACAAAAATTTCGAAAATTCCACTGTATTTTACTGTTTTTTTTTTGTTTTTTTTTTTTTTTCCTTCCATCTCTCAAAATACTGATAACGTTAAACTTGATCTTGCAGGGGAGTCATTAGGCGGAATAGCATCTGGGACAAACTTGTCTTCAGAAAGGTGCAAGAGCAAGTTGGTGGCCGTCTGCGACTCATGCTTGTTGGCTCTGCACCACTTGCTGGTAATGTGCTCACATTCATTCGCTGTGCCCTCGGTTGCCTAGTGAGTAAAATTTTTATGAAAATCTGAATATAAACTTTTTTAAACATATTTATCCAATGTATTTAATGTTCATGTCGGATATGTGATAGCTTCATGTGCAAATAAGTTGTTGGTGGCAGGTAAAGATCCTGGCATTAAATGATTAGCATAAGTACCTGTTACCATATTAATCATTTTAATATTTAATGTAACTGAAAGTAAAACAGATGGCAGTGCTTATATGAGGAAGTAAAAGTCACTCAGAGTCTGATGCCACAAGGGGTGCAAGGTATTGGAAAGTATTGAATGCAAACATTAAAACATAGCACATGTAGGGTAGAGTTGCTGCTAAGGGCACGTATTTTATTAAACCACTGTTGAAATCAGCACTGAAATATGCTAGGGCTGCAGAGTGACTATAGGAGCATACTTAAATAACGAGACAAGCAAAAAGTATAAATGTTCAAGTATTGCAAGTATTGAGGTCACTGAGGCAAGAGGCTGACAGTCTGTTAGCATTGAGTCATTGTAACAGTGTGCCACGTAACACATTGCAAAATAAATAATAAAAGAAAAGGAAATGAGAGAGAGAGAGAGAGAGAGAGAGAGAGAGAGAGAGAGAGAGAGCGAACTTCAAAATATTAATCTGTGTAAGGACAGGTGAAACAGTGAATTATCAGGTAAAGAATGGTGCTAGGTAAACTTGAGTATATGACAGGTCTGTACATCATCTGCTGCAATATTTATTTGTAAAGGAAAATACTGAACAGTATGTAGTAAATGGCTCAGCACACAATGCTACAGTGACTGCTTTCTTAAGAAAAAAGCATTGTTTTACTAATGAGTATAATTGTTCAGTGAACAAGAAAAATAGATAAAGAAAATAAATGGGTTAAATTTGTCTCCAAGTATATTTACTAAAAATAGTTATTCATCAATTTTCATTCATTCGCATGCTGTTTCATAAATCCTGTCATAAAGAAGAGCCTTTAGGAATGTGGAGTGAGTCAAGTTAATGTATAACAGCCAGAAGCACCCACTGCAGGCTAATTCTGCAACTAAAACTAAAACAATTTGTGATGAGTGATAAAATACTATGCTGGTAATTTGGAAATTACTTCTAGGTTGCCTGAGGAATGTTAATTTACTTTAGGAGAAAAACAACTACTTTGAAAGAAATATACATATACTATATAACTCAGCAAGCTGAAGTAGTTACCCGGCCATAATGGGAAAGAACTTGTTCATGTGACTAGGTACAGTCACATTCCAGTTTACAGTAGGGCATGTTGCTACCTCCTAGTGCAGGCAAGAAAAGTCATCATGAAAAATACGTTTGCAGAAAACCACAATTACGTGCTGTTAATGTCATTAATTCTACTGACAATGATAATGAGAAAGGTGTGATAGTGCTGACAGACAAGGCAATGGAATGGTGTACTAATTGCAGAAGGTGGAGCATGATGCTGAGTGGAGCAAGATTCAAGTGTTTGCCCCAAAGCAGAACAAGTGAAATACACACAGTACATATTTCATTAATGATACAGTCAATTGTTATTAGCAATTTCTGTGATGTTACAAATAATACATAGAAATACCATCTTTGCAAAAAAGCTTAGCAGCTTTTGTCACACACAACCGAATTTCCAGGCTAGCAAAGAAACTGTGACAGAGACTGTCCCATGGGATCAGATTTTAAAGGATACCAGAATGAATGAGTCATTATGTGTGGACAAGAGTACATATTAGCAAATAAGAGCACAATACATTAGAAAAAAAAACACTGCAGTGTGAATAAATGCTGTAAAGTGACAGTGTGTGAACAGTGTTGCCAAATGATGGTGTCAGGCAATGTTTCATTGTTGTGAATGCACACATTATTTTTTGGTCATTTCTCTATAACAGAAAAACTTAAGACTTTCATGTAAAAATGAACAGAAAAAGAATTAAAAGTACATAGAAATAAGGAATGCAAATTTTTGGCATTAATTAAGGGGCTTTAATCTTCTTTTTACACAGTTGAGAAAATTTTGCAAAGAAAATGGTTTCCCTTTCTACTGCCATCATATCAACTAGACCTAATTCCTATAGAACTAGTCTGAAATTTTGCAAAGAATACGATCCATAGTTACGATGCATCAAACAGCTCACTCTTTGAAAGTATAATGTCAGTGGATATATGTAAAAAATGTACTCACCATCAGTAGCAGAACAACACACATATAGAAGAAATTGAAGTTTGCAAGATTTTGGAACCAATGGCTCCTCCTGGCAGAAGGGTTGATGTAGAAGGGACAGGGGTGAAGGAAAAGAACTGATGAGACTTAGGCAAAGGGATGAGTGTGGAAAAGTAGCCCAGAACCCTGGGTCAGGTGAGACTTACCAGACAGGATGAGAAGGAAAGACTGATTGCTGGGGAATGCACCTGATGAGATCTGCAAAGCAGAGAGCTTAAAGATGGAAGATGGGCTAATACACACACAAACAAAAAATACTGCCAAAACACCAGAACATCATGCATGAGTTAAAAAGCTAAGTGGGTTTTATGTCATAGAGGTGGGAGGGGCTGGCAAAAAATAGACAGATCAGAAAATGAAAGAGAGAAAAACTAAAAGGAAGTGAATAAAGGAATAGTTACTGTGAAGAAATGCTGAGATGGAAAAAATTAACATAAATTAAGGGCAGGTGGGGGCAAGAACCAAGAACATGTCTTAAAGCATGCTCTGCAAGAAGATATTGTCTGTTGCCAGTGTACAGCCTCTGCCTCTGCCTGTGCCCACTTATCCAACTGATTGCTTGGTGGTGGTCATGCCAGTGTAAAAGGCTGAACAATGTTTACGTAACAGCTGTGTGCTACTCTGTCTTCTGCGTTTAAGCTCTCGGGTTTTCAAATCTCATTTAATGCAGGCCCCAGCAGTCAGTCTGTTTTTCTTTCTATCTATCCCATTATCCAAACTCTACCTTATTTTTCCAAACCTTACCAGTCCTTTTTCTTTACCCTTCTTACTCCCCTTTCAGCCTATCTGCCAGAAGAAGGAGCCATTGGCTCTGAAAGCTGGCAAAGTTTAATACTTGCTATGTTTGTGTTATCCCGTCACCACTGGGTAGTAGATTTTTTATCTGTAAACTTGCATTATATTTTCGAAAACATCTCACTCTGTAACCCCAAAAAAATGGATGATGCTTTTGCTGTTAATAAATAAATGTTGAGTGTCACCTAGCTTGGTGCAAACCTTTCAGTATAATGCTACTTCAGCAACTTGGATGTCAGCTTCACTACTCTTATATTCAGGTAGCTTTTCAGTTGGTCTCACATGGCTGAGTGAGCCATCTTCCAGAATTTTCCACCAGAGAAAAATTAGAAGTGGTCACTGGAAATCAAACACTGGACTTCAGTGTTAATAGCCAAAAATATTAACTACTACACCACACAAACTAATGTTATATCATTAGCTTTTACTATCGTGGCATTTGAAGACCTGAAAGGCCATGTATCACTCCAGAAATAAGTGTGATGACTATTAGTGGAGATATACTTTTATTGGTGAAGAAACTCAAAATGTAATAAAATCAGTCAACATTTGAGCAACAAGTTGGCATTGTCATTGATGATAATTTAACAGACACAGCTAAGGAAGATATTGATGTCACTGGGCACAGTGATTTAACAAAGATTGCCAGCAAAGCATTGTGAGCAGTCAAAGTGAGATACACTGTGCACCCTGTTCAGCTCTTGTTGTTAACATGCACTTGGCTTGGTGGTGCATACAGATGTGTCATGTGACACCATTGCACTTGCAAGAGTGTAGTGAAATGCATGCTGTTACTACCTCTGCTCTCCTTCTGTGGTGTAAACGTGACAGTGTTGCCACCTGTCCAGGTAAAGTTAATTTTGCTGGGATACTGTTATAAACAATACTGCCTGAAAAACTTTTGTTGATCACTGAGCTTCCTTTTGGTGCAATAGATCAATGGAACACATAACTAACTAACTAACTAACTAACTATGCTGTTTTGAATGTATGATGTGCCTGTCACGAGCATTACCAAAGAATTCTTGAAGAAAGAGGGTTACCATAGGTAGTAAAGAGTTGGTTATTTGCTTTTATAGATGACTGGTACAGAGCAAACACATAGTACCAGCACTGCATGAGGAAGACAGAGATTGCAGAAATCATTTGCCTTAAGTGTTTCCAGTGAATTCGGCAGCTCAATAAACTAAATCAAACCCTTGATGAATGACTATGATCTGTAAATTTTAATATTATTCTTTATTTAAAGAAGTATGTTGGAATCATTTACACTTGTTGCTTCAATTTGCTATCACAAAAGAGTAATTAATTCAAAAAGTTGGGATAATACATTGTTAAGAATTTATCCTGTGTATACGCACATGTCACAGCAAGATTTTGTGTGGCATTTTCCATGTATACATATTATTGCCATTTTTTGTGTAACAGCAGTATTCTGTTGAAGAGTATATCTACAGCACAGCCACATAATTCAATCTCATAGTTAATAAAATAATAAATTATCCCATTATATATAACTCTTAACATTTTGCTATGGACTATCTTTGTCAAGAGATGGACGTTAGTATTGATTTTTCCACAAACAAAATCAATTTGGCTTTCCCATCAGAGCTTCTGTATCATTTAGATGCACCAAGATGTTGTCAAGATACTACATACACGATTTACCTTGTTGTGGCGAGAACTTCCAGTTTTAAATGCCACCAACTGAAAGTCACTGATGCTCATCTTCAAGCTCTAATCATTGACATACTTAGTTATTTCTGTAACGCCAAGAGTAAGGTGTTATCTGCATGGTTTATTGTGTGGGGATTAAGAGTTCATGATATATATTGAGCACCGAGATATAAACTTTCCCCCCCTGCGGGTTCGGGGGTAAGATTAGGCCAGAGGTATTCCTGCCTGTCGTAAGAGACGACTAAAAGGAGACTCGAATGTTTCAGCCATTAAGAGATGGTCCCCTGTAGGGTTTGACCTCAATTTTTCAAAACTTTCCCAAAGAGCGAGCCAATGGGGGAAGCGCGCATTACATGGTGCATCGTGTCCATTGTGCCTTGAGATCTGTAGCCTGCTTTCTCGTTGGCGCATTGCAGTCTCGCTCATCCTCCATCTCTTGGGCAAGGACACCTTCCTGGGTGCATTTTCCACCATGCACTATGCAGTGTAGCTTCCTGCACCAACGATGACCCTGGACTTGTTTGCACCTCATATCCAGCACGATAGCCAGTCCGTTGTGGTGGGGCTGTCATGTACCCTCTTGGTTGTAGCTCCCTGACAACACAGGGATCACTCTGCTGATACCTGCACCGTTATCTCCCCATTTATGCCAAGAAGTAGATGCCTGTCACCCTGGGGCATCAGGACTCCCGGCAATGGCCATCCTGCCAGGTGGCCTTTCTGCGGCTGGGTGGCACCTGCAGGGAGGGCCCCTTAACCACCAGCAGTCACTAAACATTCTAAGTCTCAGTACAATGCAAGGAAGTACGACCCTAAATCATTCCCCTCCCTGGCCACACCATGGCAGGCTAAGGATGGCAGCGAACCTTATTCAACCCAGTACCTCGTATGTACGAGAACTGATAGGGACTCCTTTGTTTTGATGAAGCCACAGGTTTTTTGTAGACCATTTAGAGGACAATTTTGGGGAGGTAGAGGGCTGATCCAAAATGCGGTCAGGGTCAGTCTTGATAAAAACAGCATCCTCTGCCCAGGCATGGGCATTACTCACTTGTGACAAGCTGGAGGATGTTTCTGTTACCATCATGCCCCATAAAAGCTTAAATATGGTCCAGGGTATTATATTTCACAGGAACCTTCTTTTGCAGTCTGACGACGAGCTGCATGCCAACTTAGAGCAATGAGGCATTCATTTTGTCTGGTGCATCCATCAGGGTCCGAGGGATAATCAGGTTGCCACTGGTGCCTTCATCTTGGACTTTGAGGGTGATGCATTGCTCGAGAAGGTCAAGGTGATGGTCTGCTGCTGTGATGTAAGGTCATATATCCCTCACCCTATGTGGTGCTTTAAGTGCTGGCGGTTCAACCATATGTCTTCCCGCTGTACTTCCAGCGTCACATGTCAAGATTGAGGACATCCATCACATCCCCATACTCCCATCTGTGTCAACTGCAGAGAGCATCATTCCCCTTGCTCACCAGACTACAGGATTTTACAGAGTGAAAGGAAAATCATGGAATAAAAGACCCTGGACCAACTGACTTACACTGAGGCTAAGAGGAAATTTGTGGGTCTACATCCTGTGGCTATGACCACCTCTTACGCCGCCGCTACGAGAACAGTTGTAGCCCCATCCGTTCCGCAAATTCCGGTCAGCTCTCCGAGCCGGAAGACTACACCTGCCCCCTTGATGGTGGGGGGCACTTTCCTCCCTGTTGCTCCCACACCACCTACCTCAGGACTGCCCCTTCCAACCATTGGGAACACCAGTCCCCACTCCTCAGCCAGAGAAGCATAACTCCTCTTTGGCACCTCTCGCTAGGAAGGGGTCTCTTGGGTCACTCCCTTCCCAGGTTTCTGGTAGTGGGAAAGATGACACCTGCCAGTGGGTTACCAGACTCGTTGCCACTAATTTTATCTGACAACACCTCATTGGCTGAATTAGTTTTATGTTTTATTCATGAGGGTGGGTTTTATCATTGATCTAAGTTTTAGTGCATGTCCTTTGTCACTCTTTGTCCTCCATCCTAGTGCTTTTAGGGTGGAGGTTTTAATGTGTTGCAGAGTGGCTGGCTTCTCCTTTTTATTCTCATGGTCTGTCAGCCATGGTCATCTGCTTTGTTGTTTTACTCTCTTCATCCCGTTTCTTTCATTTCTGTGGTTTTCTTGTCCTCCTTTTGTCCATTTACATGTTTGTTGTCCTTCATCATTCTTGTGCTTTTTCCTTTCACTCTGTTTTGTGTTGTCAGTCTTGTTTATTTTATTCTCACACTTTTATTCAGAACAAGGGACTGATGACCTTGTGGTTGGTTCCTTCCCCCCCTCTTTTAATCCAATAATATAAACATTGTTATTGTTTCACTGATGGACTGAAAATTTATGATCTTATTGTTGTATCACATGTGTTCCTTAGGTAGTGGAGGGCTACGGGCAGACAGAGTGCTCTGCACCAGTAACTCTGACTGTACAAGGTGATCACGTTCCAGACCATGTAGGGCCTCCAGTTGCCTGCTGCTGTGTCAAATTAGTGGATGTGCCTGAGATGGAGTATTATGCATCAAATGGCCAAGGAGAGGTTTGTGTCAAAGGCACAAATGTTTTTCTAGGCTACTACAAGGATGAAGAGAAAACAAATGAAACAGTTGACAGTGATGGATGGCACCATACTGGCGATGTTGGACAATGGCTGCCAGTGGGTATACTGTAAAATAATTTTAATTTTGTTGTAATTATCAAATGAAAATTTTCTGGATGATCATAGATTTTCTAAATTGTTTTCAGAATGGCACACTGAAGATTATTGATAGGAAGAAACATATATTTAAATTGTCACAGGGAGAATATATAGTTCCCGAAAAAATTGAAAATACTTACATTCGAAGCCAGTATGTACAGCAAGTATTTGTTTGTGGCGAATCTCTAAAGGTCAGTGTTGTATAAACAAAATTATAAATCAGTAAATTTGTATTGAGCTGTATTATATGTAGATGGCATGTTGAGGATAGAGCATGTTAAGTTGTGATCAGTGGCTGTCAACTATTTACTTGATGACGTTTCTAAATCACATATTATTCCTTGCTATTACCAGTTATGAACAAAATATTCATCATCGCATCTACCCTCTACAAGCTGCCTTGTGATACGTGGGAGAGGTTGTTTTGTGTACTATGGTTACTACTTCTGTGCCAGTCAACAATTGTCAATGAGAACAACAATCGTTGGTAATCTCTTATGTGAGCCTGAACACCCCTAATCTTGCCTTCATGGTCTATTCATGACATACACACATAAGAAAGCAATTTTAGTTGGCTCCTTCAGGAATGTACACCCTCAGAGTTTTAACAGTAAACGACATTATGATGCGTAATGCTTCTCTTGTGAAGTCTGTAACAGGAGTCAGATGAGCATCTTCATAACATTTTGCCCTTGCTACACAAACTTCTGATGAAATGTGCTGCTCATCTTTGTATCTCCTCCATTTCCCTTACTGACAAGCAGTATTAAAATATTGGTCGAACAATGCTTTTGTAAGCTATCTTCTTCATGGATGGACTATACTTCCTGACAATTCTTTCAATGGACCTGCCTGGCAAATGTGTTTCCTGCTATTAGTTGTACTTTGTTGTTCCACTTGATGTCATTTTGTATGCGCACTCACAGATAGGTAATAGGTGTGTCTGCTTCCAGTGATTGTGCAACACTTGTGTAATCATACAATAAGGCACCTTGTGCAATAGCTCATATTTATGTTGCGGGTTAACTGCCAGATCCTGCATGAAGCGTCAATCCAATACAGATTGTCCTGCATTTCATTAAAATTTTATGGCATTGCAACTTCTCTACATACAACAGCAGCATCTGAGAACATTCTCCAGAAGTTTTTGACATTATCTACCAAGCCATTTAAATAAAAGTATGAACAATAATGGCCCTATAACACTTCCTTGGAGTACACCTGAAGTTACTTTTACCTCTGAAGATAAGTCTCTTTTAAGATTGATGTGCTGTATTCTATTAGCAAAAAGCTCTTCAGTTCAGTCCAGTTGCAAAGCAAGTCTAATATTCCATACAGTCATATTCAATTCATTAGTAGGCAATATGAAACTGTATCAAATGCCTTCTTGAAGATGAACATGGCATTCATCTGGGTGCTTGAATTTTCTGTGTTCTGGATTTTGTAAACTGAGTGAGCCAGGTTTCACATGCTCAGGCTATTTTTGGTGCCTGGATAGGTCATAATATGTAGTATAATATGTGTTCCAAAATTCTCAGCTGTGATACAGGCCCGTAGTTTTGTGCATTTCGTTGATGATTCTTTTTTGAAAATATGAGTGTGCATTCATTCTGTTACTTGGAACACTTCATTCCTCCAGCTATCTACAATAATTGCTGCTGGTAGAGTTAAAATTTCTTTTGCATACTCTACATAGAATCGTGCAGATATTCTACCAGCATCAGTCACCTTCTTCCTCTTAAATGATTTTAGTTAATTTTCTATCCCACAGCAACTTAGTTTGATATGTCACTTTTGTATTTGTGCATTGAATCAGAAGAGCAACCTCAGTACGATCTTCCTTAATCAATTAATTTTGGAAAAAGAGATTTTAGTATTTTGGCCTTCTCTCGTCGTCTATTTTGATGCCATTTTAGTCACTGAGTGAATGTCTGGACACTTGGTTTCAATCGGCTTACTGATTTAACATAAGACCAAACCTTCTAAGTATTTTCTGCCAAATCAGTAGTTAGAATTTTACTTTCAAATTCATTGAATGTTTCATGTAAGGCTCTCTTTAGGCTAGTTTTGGTTTAATTCAGTTTTTGTTATCAATGAGACTTTGACTCTGTTTAAACCTGCAGTGAAGCATTCTTCAGTTTTGGAGCAGCTTTCTAATGTGGTTGCTGAACCGTAGCATGTCTTTCCCATCCGTCATAACTTTTCTTAGCACATATTTGTCTGAGGCATATTTTACAGTGCTCTTGAATTATGAACATTTATATTCAACATTTTCGGAGATAAATTTTTGATTCTGACCCCTGAAGTAATCTGACATCTGCTCACTGTCATGCTTAGTTTGTAATGTCTTTTGAGGGCATTACCTACAAACAAATCTGGGGTACAGCTATGGATACCAGCATGGCACCATCCTATGCCAACCTATTCATGAGCCATTTAGAGGAATCCTTCCTAAATACACAGAATCCTAAACCCCTCACCTGGTTCAGATTCATTGGTGACATCTTTGAGATCTGGATTGCGGGTGAGGACACCCTCTCCACATTCCCCCAGAAACTCCTACTCAACCCAACAGGCCACCTTCCTAGACGTTGACCTCCACCTGAAAGGTGACTACATCAGTGCCTCTGTCCATATCACACCTACTAACCACCAGCAATACTTCCACTTCAACAGCTGCTACCCATTCCATAGAAGTCCCTTACATACAGCCTAGCTGCCCACAGTGGTCACATCTATAGTGATTAGCTGTCCCTCTCAAAATATTCCATGGGTCTCACTGAAGCCTTCAAAGGCCGTAATTATCCTCCCAGTCTTGTACAAAAACAAATCTCCCATGCCTTATCTTTCCAGTCTCCCACCACCTCCCAAGCCCTCACCTTCCAGCCACAGAGGAGCATTCCCCTCGTAACTCAGTACCACTCAGGACTGCAGCAAATGAATTACATTCTCCATCATGGTTTTGACTACCTCTTATCATGCTCTGAAATGAGAAATGTCCTGCCCACTATCCTTCCCACCCCTCCCAGAGCGGTATTCCGCCATCCACCAAAACTACACAACATACTCATCCATTCCTACACAACCCCTGCTCCCAACCCCTTACCTCATGGTTCATGTACCTGTAATAGATTAAGATGCAAGACCTGTCCCATACATTCTCACACTACCACCTACTCCAGTCCGGTCACAAACATCACCTAGCCCAACAAAGGCACAGCTATCTGTGAAGCCAGACATGTGATCTACAAGCTAAACTGCAACCACTGAGCTGCATTCTATGTGCGCATGACAGCCAACAAGCTGTCTGTCTGCATGAATGGCCACCAACAAACTGTGGCCAAGAAACAAGTGGACCAACCTGTTGCTGGGCATCTACATCTACATGATTACTCTGCAATTCACATTTAAGTGCTTGGCAGAGGGTTCATCGAACCACAATCATACTATCTCCCTACCATTCCACTCCCGAACAGCACGCGGGGAAAAACGAACACCTAAACCTTCCTGTTCGAGCTCTGATTTCTCTTATTTTATTTTGATGATCATTCCTACCTATGTAGGTTGAGCTCAACAAAATATTTTCGCATTCGGAAGAGAAAGTTGGTGACTGAAATTTCGTAAATAGATCTCACCGCGACGAAAAACGCCTTTGCTTTAATGACTTCCATCCCAACTCGCGAATCATATCTGCCACACTCTCTCCCTTACTACATGATAATACAAAATGAGCTGCCTTTTTTGCACCCTTTCCATGTCCTTCGTCAATCCCACCTAGTAAGGATCCCACACCATGCAGCAATATTCTAACAGAGGACGAACGAGTGTAGTGTAAGCTGTCTCTTTAGTGGACTTGTTGCATCTTCAAAGTGTCCTGCCAATGAAACGCAATCTTTGGCTCGCCTTCCCCACAATATTATCTATGTGGTCTTTCCAACTGAAGTTGTTCGTAATGCTAACACCCAGGTACTTAGTTGAATTGACAGCCTTGAGAATTGTACTATTTATCAAGTAATCGAATTCCAACGGATTTCTTTTGGAACTCATGTGGATTGCCTCACACTTTTCGTTACTTAGCGTCAACTGCCACCTGCCACACCATACAGCAATCTTTTCTAAATCGCTTTGCAACTGATACTGGTCTTTGGATGACCTTACTAGACAGTAAATTACAGCATCATCTGCGAACAACCTAAGAGAACTGCTCAGATTGTCACCCAGGTCATTTATATAGATCAGGAAGAGCAGAGGTCCCAGAACGCTTCCCTGGGGAACACCTGATATCACTTCAGTTTTACTCGATGATTTGCCGTCTATTACTATGAACTGCGAGCTTCCTGACAGGAAATCACGAATCCAGTCGCACAACTGAGACGATACCCCATGGGCCCGCAGCTTGATTAGAAGTCGCTTGTGAGGAACGGTGTCAAAAGCTTTCCGGAAATCTAGAAATACGTAATCAGCTTGAGATCCCCTGTCGATAGCGGCCATTACTTCGTGCGAATAAAGAGCTAGCTGCGTTGCACAAGAACGATGTTTTCTGAAACCATGCTGATTATGTATCAATAGATCGTTCCCTTCGAGGTGATTCATAATGTTTGAATACAGTATATGCTCCAAAACCCTACTGCAAACCGACGTCAATGATGTAGGTCTGTAGTTCGATGGATTACTCCTACTACCCTTCTTAAACACCAGTGCGACCTGCGCAATTTTCCAATCTGCAGGTACAGATCTATCGGTGACCGAGCGGTTGTATATGATTGCTAAGTAGAGAGCTATTGTATCAGCGTAATCTGAAAGGAACCTAATCGGTATACAATCTGGACCTGAAGACTTGCCCGTATCAAGCGATTTGAGTTGCTTCGCAACCCCTAAGGTATCTACTTCTAAGAAACTCATGCTAGCAGCTGGTCGTGTTTCAGATTCTGGAATATTCCATTCATCTTCCCTGGTGAAGGAATTTCAGAAAACTGCGTTCAATAACTCCGTTTTAGCAGCACAGTCGTCAGTAACAGTACCATCGGCACTGCGCAGCGAAGGTATTGACTGCGTCTTGCCGCTTGTGTACTTTACATACGACCAGAATTTCTTTGGATTTTCTACCAAATTTCAAGACAATGTTTCATTGTGGAACCTATTAAAGGCATCTTGCATTGAAGTCCGTGCCAAATATCGCGTGTCTGTAAATTTTAGCCAATCTTCAGGATTTCACATTCTCCTGAACTTCGCATGCTTTTTCTGTTGCCTCTGCAACAGCGTTCGGGCCTGTTTTGTGTACCATGGGGGATCAGTTCCATCTCTTACCAGTTTATGAGGTATGAATCTCTCAATTGCTGTTGCTACTATATCTTTGAATTTGAGCCACATCTCGTCTACATTTGCATAGTCAGTTCAGAAGGAATGGAGATTGTCTCTTAGGAAGGCTTCTAGTGACACTTTATCCACTTTTTTACATAAAATTATTTTGTGTTTGTTTCTGGTGGATTTGGAACATGACATTCTTCATTTCAATGACTGCTTCACAGCCTGTGCTACATGGATCTACATCTACATCTATATCCATACTCCGTAAGCCACCTGACGGTGTGTGGCGGAGAGTACCTTGAGTGCCTCTATCCTTTCTCCCTTCTATTCCAGTCTCGTATTGTTCGTGGAAAGGAGGATTGTTGGTATGCTTCTGTGTGGGCTCTAATCTCTCTGATTTTATCCTCATGGTCTCTTCGCGAGATATACAAACACCAACTTTTCTGAATTGTGCAAGTGGGAACTTTCCTGCAATATATCCTACATTCCCGTAACCCTCCTGGCCTCAACCTTCGTTACTCATTGTCCTCGCCCATCCAGCACCTTCCCTGTCCCCATTTCAGCGCTACACAGCCCTCATTCCTCCACACACCCATTCTTCTTACTTCTCTAGTTTTCCACAACCCCCGCCCCCACCCCTCCTCGCCCCTGCCCTCTGCCTAACCTCCCGACTGCATATAACTGCCCTACCCTCTCTCCATCTTGTCCTTTTGCACTCCCCAGCAGCACTGCTACCCACCCCTACCATGCTATCCCTCCCCTCCCATGCCCCAGACTACTCCTTACCCCCCAACCCATTTGCCACTCCCATTATGCACTGGTGCTGCTGCTGCTCAGTGTGGCTTCAGTTGCCAGAGACTGCAGTCGTGTGTGTGTGTGTGTGTGTGTGTGTGTGTGTGTGTGTGTGTGGTGTCTATTTTTGTAGAAGGCCTTGCTGGCTGAAAGCTTATTTGTGACAGACTTTTTGTTGCGGCTATCTACAACTCGCCATCTCCATTGTATGGTGAGTAACAATTTTCCTTCTCATAATATTGTCTGATTTCCACCTACTGGTTAGCTACTTAATGTAAACTATACTTAGTTCAAAAATTAAGTTTTAACTTGAGTGTTGTATTCTTTTTTTATTATGTACTACCCCAAGACTTGACCACATTAAAGATGTAAAAAGTTATGGTTAGAGTCCAATTTATTTCTCCTAATAACTCTCCCCTAACTCTCAAAAAGCTTTTTCAACTTTCTTACCCAGTCACTGAAAAGCAGTGTTGCAAAACATCTTTTCCAATACAAAAATCAGCTTAAACTTTTTTTTAGAAGTGCCGCTTGTCAATTAATCTTTAAAATGCATAACTGCATGGGCATTTATGAATTTTGGGCATATGACAGAATTGTCAAAGTCTCTGGTTGAAGCCTTTCACTTTGCTCCAAACCAGTGTACCATAACTGGTTCTGGAAATGATCCTCCAAAATGCTAATTCTGCTTCTGCATGGTGTGTAACACTGATTATCTTCACTAATTCAACCAGCTGCTTGTAGGAACTGAGGATGGCCTCAGAGCTTAAGTGCTAGGCACCATTCATGCCAACAGGAGCCATGATTTACACCCAGGTGTGCCCAGTGCACTCAGTCACTGTCAACACAGCCTCCTCCAAATTTTTTATAAGACCCCTAGGAATCGTACAGAACTGAAACTTGCTTTCCTTCCTGGCAAGCTTTCTATTTCTTTAAGAGGATACACCTGCCTTATGTTGGAGCTCCCAATGACCAGCAAATCCATCCTCTTCTCTTATCCACTTATCCATGCCTTTCATGAAGATCAGCCCCAGTCCTATTAGACAAAATGTCCTGTGCTGAGTCACATGTACTTTCAGCAATGGACAAGACCTCAATTATGTTTCCAAAGTATAAAGGGGTCAGCAGTGTAGCCAGTACTCACTTATGCCTTCCACCCTGAGACTCCTGACTTCACCATGTTTGCCATACGCAGTCAGATGAAAGTGGACCTACAAAAACAAGTGAATCTGAAGGTGATACAACATCAGGGGTTGCAGACAATGCCACAGGCTTAAGAGGTGCCACAGCTTTCACCTCAAGTGCTTAAACTTCACTCCAGGTTACAGCAGCAGCCCAAAGCCTGTCAACCATGGTCAACATGGCTTCCAATTGTACAGTCACCATTTTCCTCTGTGTCCATAAACAACAGCTTCAGTCCCTGTCCACCGTGAAACTACATTTGTCTATACAACAAGGATTATAACAGCACACAGCAGTTGCTAGATGCAGTCAGAGTGCAGCTTCTACACTGCTTCTGGCTATCTATATGAAATTAAGTGAGCTCACACAATTATTGAGAAAAAATATGCACATAATTAGAAAAAAAATTGCAAATTGTACAGGGAAACACTCACATAATATTTACTTCGTCACAGAAATGTGTCAGAAAAATACTAAACTAATCACTGTGTAGAAATAGAAACTGCTGTTTCTATTGGCAGCAGCTCCTACCTTTGTGGCTGGAGCTAGAGCATCTTTTCAGTTCAGGAAAATAGTTTTATGTTTCAGTTTAATCTCTTGTAGAGACTATACCTAAAAACACTCCCGTCACTGGGCATATGTGGAGCTCCATATCAGAAACATATTGTAAATTCCAACACTACTACTTCTCTTCCTCTCCCTCTCTCTCTCTGAGAATGTGTTCCTTATAGTTTTTAAGAGTACATTAGATATTTGGAAAAGTGCCACCATTCTATGCACAGAAAAAACCTTCCTGTGCATAGCAGTATTTCAGAGTTAGAGAAGTTTCTAAGATATGGAGCATTGTTAGCAGAGACAGCTATTTTCCCATCAAAGTTGCAAATCTAGAATGAGAAAAAGCTCGACAATATCCGATAACACCAGAATTTTGCGAAACTCTCAACTTGAAGAAGGTTACTCTCTTGCAAATGTTCGATTCACATAAATATGAGAGTGTTAAAGAATAATGGGAAGGGGAAGACAGTGCTCATCTGAAGTGTATAATAAAGGGAGTCAACTGTGAAACCAGGAGAACAGCTGCATTAATGCAGACATTTGATTCACCGACTTCACTTGAACAAATCAGACAGTTTCATCCACCTTAAGATGAAGCCTTACATTTCTAATTCAGTGCACTCTTTCAACATTACGGACAACCCCCACTGACTCCTATTACAATGGAAAGGTTATCTATGAATATGAGGCAAGGATCCTCCATACGATAAGTCCGTCAGTTGTTTAGGTAATCTCCCAGTGTGGTGTCAAATGTGTCAAAACATTCCAGTAAGAGAAAAAAAATTTGTAGAACAAAGGATTATGAAATAAATAACATATACACTAGTTGAGAAAATCTGTCTCAAAAACCATCCTGTTTTGCTACACGTTTCCTTCATGTGAGGAAAAAAGGATATGAGAGGCTAGATTACTAAACACAAATTCTGTCAACAGAAGCTAGTATGGACAGATGTAGTTAAAAGTGTCAATTGCAGTGGTTCTCCATTGTGAAAACTGTTATAAGCTTGAGAGTATCCAAATTATGGCATCTCGTTTCCAAAGAAGGATGTCCATATGGCAACCGGAATGACAACCTGGTAGATAGCAATCGGCAATATATCCAAATGGTGATGTGAGTTCTGCAACATCCTTGTATGCTTGCCAAGAGCTATACTTGAGGTAAGGAGTTGTGATTTCTACTCCATAGACTGGCCAGAAGTAGGGGCTGAGCAGCCAAATCCTAGGCCCTTGTGGAGTGGAGTGTCAGTGAATTTTGAAGGATTTAATGTATCTGTATTTAATTCTGACCTGGATACAACAGTCTGCACAAAACCTGAGAGATGAGAATGCAACATTATGAATCAAGCTTATGTAAATAAAGATTTAATCTTAACTTCAGTTCATATTTTCATTACATCCCGTAGACTTTTGTTTAAAAGTTATTGTAATGTCAGGTTGCTGTTTTCTTCATTCATAGCTTGCTCTTTGTATCTCTGGATATTTTCAATTCTTGACACTTCTGTCTTCTGGCCTTCGCTTACTCCTCAGTTTCTCAGTGTTCATTTGTAGCACTTGTGTAATTCATGCTACCTTTTCCATCAACCAGGTTACAGTATGAGCCTTTCTCTGTCCTTCATCTCCATATACACTCAATAAGCAACTGTACCATTCATACTGGAGGGTACCTTGTACAAATAATAGAAATTCTCTGTCCAATTTCATTCATACATAGTGCGAGAAAAAAAAAATGACTTTCTCTGTGACTCTGTACATGCCCTAATCTCTTTTATCTTATGCAGATGATTTGTATATGAAGTATAGATGGTGACAATAGAATGATCACTCAGTTGAAACTGGTTCTCTGAACTTACACACTAAGAGTTTCAGAAGAACTTCATCTTTCTTCCAATAACTCCCATTAACGTTCCTGGGTCATTTCTGCAACACTTTCATAAGAGCAATATTGTCATGTTACAATACTAGGAACTTGTCCTTGAATTTGTTTGATGTCTGTTGTTGTGTACACCTGATAATATTTCCAAACACTGGAACAATACTGTAAAACCTATCCTTCCATTTCCTCATTGTGCTTTGTTTCTCCTTTCCAAAGTATGCATGTAACTGTGGTAACAAAAATGCATACAGGAAAGTATCTTCATTTGGCTGAGTTTTGAGGATTAACTCGAAAGCAGCAGATTCCCTGTTCATTCAGTTTTCTGTTTGGCATCCATGTAGTGATTGGTAGTACTTCATTCCTGGAAAGGTATGGGCTTCACATTCTTGACCAGTTCTGATACATTTTAGACATCTTCAAATGTGACTGAGAGACACCAGATGCGGAGCAAGTTCATGAACATTTACGTATGTCTGCCTGTGTCTGTGTCTGTATATGTGCGGATGGATGTGTGTGTGTGTGTGTGTGTGTGTGTGTGTGCAAGTATATACCTGTTCTTTTTTCCCCCTAAGATAAGTCTTCCCGCTCCCAGGATTGGAATGACTCCTTACCCTCTCCCTTAAAACCCACATCCTTTCGTCTTTCCCTCTTTCCTGATGAAGTAACCTTGGGTTGCGAAAGCTTGAAATTTTTCACTGTCTGAAAATTAATGGCTTGTTTTGATGACAACTCATTAATTTAAGGAAATGTAGTTAACTGGTTATGTGCTTATTTTGTAAGTGAACAAGATGAACACCATTTCTCCTTACAATTCAACGTGGCTAACAAATGGCCAGTGTGAAATTCAGAAAAAAAGAAAGCAAGCTATCAGATGGCGACAGATCTGTCTCAAACTATAGTAGTAGTAACAACAACAACAACAACAACAAAAACGATGATGATGATCTGTATCGTCATTTTGGAGTCAAAAGACATTTTAAAAAATATTGTTGTTGACTGAGGATCAGATTCAAGCTTAAATAAATAGATTAAAATTTAAAATAGTGTCACTCACAGGAATGATGAGAAGTTTCTGTTTATAATTGCTTAATTGAACTGCATTTCCAAGAAGAAGAAGATTGTTTCTGGCACTAAAAACTTCCTGTACTGAATGCTTGTGATGTAACTGATGTTCTAAGGTAGTTATATTAATTAGTTTGATATTCACTAATTTTGGACCTGAGGAGGAGATCTGGGAGCTTTGTATTGGAGTAGATTATAAAAGTCAATAGCCTGTTCACTCGCTATTTTATTGAAATTGATTACATGTTTCAGATTTCCCAGCATCATCAGATCTAACTATTACAGCAACAACACAGGCACATAGTTAATACATGTACTTACTATCTACAAGCCTATGTGTTGCTTCTGTAATCATTAAATCAGATGTTGACTACAAATCTGAAACCAGTAACAAATTTTAGTATAGTAGCATGTAACCTAGACATTAGCTATTACAATCTATGGTGGTTTAAATTAAAATGTAGGTTTCCACTTCCATTCGGTTGCCTTTACTGAGGCAGTCTTAGACTGCAACTTCAAAATCACTGATATGCAGGTAATCAAAAACCATAAAATATGATCATGGCATATCAGGTAAAAGATGTCTGTCTGATGAAGCCCATGGCAGTTCTGACTACACTTCGTAAAGTAGGGGATGTATTCAGTAGCATTCGGTTTAAATGAATCTCTTAATCTGCAGCTACTAATTATGAAACTGAGGATATTGTGGTGTAGTGTCACATTATGTACTGTCTGTTATTTTAAATATACCATGTTTCACTTTTTTTTAATATTTGTCTTATTATTTTTGCAGTCATGCATAGTGGCAGTTGTTGTTCCTGATGTTGATGTTATAAAATGCTGGGCTCTTGAAAATGGAATACCAGGAACCTTTTCTGTGCTATGCAGCCACCCAGAAGTTAAAAAGCTAATTTTTGATGATATGATCTCATGGGGCAAGGAAGCAGGCCTCAAGTCCTTTGAACAGGTAAGTAGCTCTCCACTTGTACAAGTAGTAGTAGTAGTAGTAGTAGTAGTAGTAGTAGTACTGGGCTTCTAAGGGACTCAAAGCTCCTGTGCCAGTCTCACATGATTCCTCCAGATGCTCCTGTCTCGTGCTACCTCTTGCCAGTTATTTATTCCCAATCTTTCACATATGCAATCAATTTCATTTTATCTTTTGCCGTATGGATTTTCCCTGAATATCCGTAACACAATTTGATCTTCTTTCATTCTCATCAGATGTCCAGCCCATCGCAGTTTTCTAGCATTTATTATGTTCACTATCATTGGTTGTTGTGATAGCTTGTGGATTTCTATGTTGTATCTTCTCTTCCATTGTGATTCATTGTCTATAAACTTTATTCTCAAACACTTGGAAATGGTGGTGTTCTGTTTTCGTTAGGCTCCATGTTTCTGCCCCATAGATTATAACTGGTCTGATGATTGCATTATATAACTTTATTTTAGTTTTCCTAGTCAGCAGTTTGGACTCTAAGAGATTTTGTACTGCATAATAGGCTCGGTTAGAATTTTGCAGTCTCGCTTTTATTTCTACCTGTCTCTGATATTGTTCATCTATCACTGATCCCAGAAATTTGAACTGTTCAACATGCTCAAATTTGTGTTCACCAACTATTAGATGTGACTGGTTATCCCACTGATCTCTACGTCTTTGAACTATCATGTATTTTGTATTCTCGTCATTTACTTTCAGGCCAAGTCTTGATGCTTCTGTTGCAAGTTCCACAAATAATTGCCTAATCTCTATTTCACTGTTTCCAATGAGCAATATGTCACCTGCATATCCTTTCTTGGAGGATCCCAGCAGGTACCAGTTTCAGTTTCCTCACAACTCTTTCTAAAGCTATATTGAAGAGAAGGGGGGACAAAGCGTCTCCTTGTCTTAACCCAGTTTTTTTTTTTTTAGTGGTCAGATTTTAATCGATTTAGTAAAACCAAATTCAGTCATTACATTCCACAAGCTTTGTCTATGGATGGAGTCAGAAGCTTTCATGAAATCAATGAACAGATAATGTATTTTTTCTTTATCTTCACAAACTTTTTCATTTATTGATTTGATTGCAAATGTGTTGACAGTGGTGGATCTGTTTTCGCGGAAGCCATTTTGATAATGCCCAATTAAACTTTCTGCATATGGTTTTAAGCAGCATAGCAATAAACAAGATAAGATCTTATAACCTGTATTGACTAATGATATTCCTCTATAGTTTCTGAGATCTTCCCTTTCTCCTTTTTTATTTATAGTGACTATTAATTATTCTCTCCACTCTGTTGTAATGTCCTCTGTTTCCCAGATTATTTGTATAAGATGAAGTAAACGTATGTGCAGTGCTTGTATCTCGCTTGGGATGCTGTCACTGCCAGTTGCTTCACCATTTTTAGGCGTTTGAAACACTCTTAATACCTCCTCATATGTGGGTTCTGGAATTTCCTCACAGTTGTGACTGTTGCCAGAACTAGTAACGGGTGCATCTGGATCAGAACAATTCAGTAGGTTGTGAAAATACTCCTTGCTTGTTGCTAAAATTTTTCTTGGTTCAATCATTTAAATCCTTCATCACCTTGGTTTTGTGATTAAAACCTTTTCTAATTTTGTTGATTGTACCATAGATTTTCCGCATGTTGTTATTTTGATGATATTCATGAATCGATTCAATCTGTTGTTTTAGGAATTGTTTCTTTTTCTTCTGGTTAATTTTGTTTGCCTGCATTTGAGCCTGCCGATAATAAAGTTCTATTTAAGGATTCTTATTTGTTTGCAACCATTTCTTTTGTAGCTTCATAACCTTGTTTTCGCTTCTTCGCACTCTTCATTGAACCATTTCTCCCTGCCTTTCGTAGCTCTCTGCAGGTTATTATTTGCTGCTGTGAGGATGGCTTCTTTTACATTGCTCCAGTATTAATCACTGGTCATTTCAAGGCTTTCTTCCATATTACTTAAGGCATCAAACCAGTTTGAAACTTCATCTGTTCATGTTTCCCAGTATAAATTTTACTTTTGGTGCTCCTTCAGCTTGATTTTCATTGTGCTTATTACTAGATTATGATCTGACCCCATTTCAGCTCCTCGGAAGGATTGTACGTAACTAATTGTTTTTCTGTGTTTACTATATATCAAAACATAATCAATCTGATTTGCTGTTTTCTTATCACTTGAGTACCATGTTTCTTCCTGTATTCTTTTATGAGGGAACGTAGTACTGCTAATGATCATATTTGTTGCAGCAAAATTTATCAGCCGAATGACATTATCATTACTTTCCTCATGCAGACTTTCTTTTCCAATAGTTGGTCTAAAAATATCCTCTTTTACTATTTTTGCGTTAAAATCGCCTCTTACTATCTTGATATCATGTTTTGGTAGTTTTTTTTTTCCACAGGTGTGGTAAGTTTTCATAGAAGTTATCCTTCGTTACATCATCTTTGTCATTAATTGGTGCATGAAAGTTTTTTAGTGACAAGTTGAACCACTTGAACCCGATTCTAAGGTAGCATAGTCTTTCATCAATGGCTTCAAACCTTATTACTGTGGGGAGAACATCATTTAGTACACAGAAGGCCGTTCCAAATTTGTGATAACCATTTTCTTTTCCACAGTTGAATATTGTGTACTTATGTCTAGTTGTTTGCTGAGTCTTCAGAAGGATACTGTTTTAAATATACTCTGTACATTCCATGTTCCGACTCTCATGTTTGATTTCCATTGCAAGGTCATCATATTTTGGGGTCCATTTTTCATCCAAGGCTTATGTGAGATATTTGTAATATTAGAGTTTTCTGTAGCTGGGTTACTGGCCCTGCGTACAATCCTCAACCTGGAGGACCGAGTCTTTTTCTGTAGGGGTGTTTCTCCCTTAGTCTTTGTAGATTCCTCAATCTACCATAAGGCAGCAGTGCTTATTTTAGTGCACCCCAAGTATTTTATTTCCTTGGTATCCATCATAAGATCCCTCTCAAGCATGGGGCAGAGTACACATGGAAGGAACGCTCTTATATTGCGGCAATCTTTTATTCATTCATTCATCCACTATGTTCTGTAGATCCATCTAGAAGGAGAACTTTCAGAGATGCGGAGTAAGTCAAGGTATACACTGGCAAAAGACAAGGAAATCATAGAAACTTAATCTGTACTTTGTAATAACAATCATTATACTGATTAATGATATTCACAATTTTTCTGTCTAAATTTGAGTAAACTGGAAAGGAAGCTGCTACTTTGGGAAAAAAAAGCTGCTCTCTCCATTTTACTATAATTGTGCTGGATTTTTCGTACTGCAACTTAATAAATACAGCTGCTAGGATTGTATATACATTATATGTAGAACACTATTCTATGTCATTCTGTTATAATTTACAAAGCAGTTACCAATCCAGAATGCTGTCCTATGCACTATCATTTTGTTGGTGACAGTCTTTCTCAGTCCTGTGACCTGAGAACTATCTCATCCATCCTATTAATGGGTGTCTGTAATTTAGTATGTAATTGGACTCTCCGTGCAGGTGGATACTTTTCATACACCCAAATGCTTGCAGAACCATCGCAAAAATCATAAAATCCACAAAGCCACTTTCTTTACAACAAAATTCTTTCTCAACATTCCTCTTTCTTCTTCCCCACTCCATTGTTATACTTTTCCTTTTACTCCTTATCACAACCATTGTCCTTCTTTTGCCTTACTTCTGTTTTACACTGCTGCTGGCTATTACATTTATTTTATTTTCATATTCCTTCAGTTAGGTTTATGAACTAATTTTATCATACAATAAAAGAAGGAAAGAGTTGGCAACAAAAAGCAAAGATTAAGCCTGAGTATATTTCACCATCCTGATATTGCAGCATTAACAGAGTTATTACCATTACACTAAGCTAAGCTAACAGTAATTGCGCAGTAAATTATTAAACTATTTTTGTCATGGTATTTTAGTACAATCAAATAGTGGTAAGAAAGTGTATTCTATTAAAATTTTGCTCTGTCCAGTTGATTTTTAACTGTGATGTTGCCAGATATTGGATTTTGACAAGTGTGTACAAGTGTAATTATTATTCTGTTTAAACCATGCACTCACAGCCAAATATAGTAATAATTATCTTCTCACTGTTCGCATATTTTTAGTTACCCTGGACTTAAGATCTTGTTTTTAGTATTTCTACTACAATATTGTTTACATTTGTAAAAAAATGTGTTTCTGTTGCTTCATATACTCATTGTTCATTCATCACATATCTCTTTTTCCCTGGTACATACCTTGGTATTCTTTTTTATTTTATTTAACCAGACAAGAATTGCAGGTTTCACTCGAGCTATTACCTGCTTAAACTATAATCTTCAGACCCTGTGTTCAGATCTGAAGATGCCTATAGATTTCCATTGAAAATGGTGACTGTTAACTGTCACCTGGTTAAACAATAGAAAAATAATTATTACATTAGTTACAGCATTCTGTAAAATCATAGTTGTTGCATTTTACAAAATATTTTGTTGTTATTCCTTAAGACCATACCAGTGTGTACATCTGTTCCAATGCTTGGAATGTTGTCAACTTTTTCACAATATCTGTTTTCTGTAACCTATTGTTAACTGTACTTTCTTCTTACATTTAATTAAAATTGCTGTCTTTTGTCTAGGTTAAAGATGTGTATTTGCATCCTGATCCATTTTCTGTACAAAATGGTTTATTAACACCAACACTGAAGAGTAAACGACCTCAGCTGAAGGCTTACTTCAAACCTCAAATTGAAGATATGTATGCAAAACTCGCGTAGACATTTCATTTAAAAAGTTAATAAAACTGATCAAGTTATGAACCTGAGAAGGTGATACTGATACCATGTAAGAATCATGGGAATATGTTTCTACATTTTTCTTGAATATATTTATTTCCATTATTTATAATATATTTAAAGATCATAAAACAATGTGATAAGTTTTTCATGAGAACAAAAACTACATTTTTTTGTGAAAAGATGGATCTACTAACTGTGACTATTATTTCGTGAGACTTGTGAATATGATAAATGAATGTGGATGTCTGAAAGAAAAGTGCATATGATCTTGGAATGACAAAAATGTTAAGAAACAGCATTCATCCTGTTAACGATTTAATGTTCTGAATGATCATGTGTAATTTATTACTGCTAGTTAAAAAACTTCACAAGTGAGTGGCTGATTCTTTTAAAAAAATCTGCATCTAAGCTCTTAATTGCAATTTCATTTGTAGAAAATAATGTTTACACACATTGTTTTTTATTTAAAAAGAAGATACTTTTTAATTGTTTAACATACTTCAGCTTTAGAACAAAACATTTTTATAGTTAAAATGGTTTATTTAAAGATGTGTTCTGTTGTATACATGTGTAATATAGTGATTGTTACATCTTTTTTTGTATTTGTTGTATTCACTTGCAAATTTCAAATGGTTCAGTTGTGTGTGGTTTAAAAAAAAGCTCTTAGGTAAAGTTTAGTTCTATTTAGTACTGCAATTCCTATAATTAAAGACCATCATCTTGATTATAATCTCAAAATATTGTCAGTATTTACTCAATGAGAATGATGTTTGTGCAAACATGCACTAAACACAAATAGGTACTGAAGTTGTTTTAAACTTCGTTAAATATATTTTTTTTTTCCTTCTGCTGTCAGATATGTGAATTACTGATGTTACTGCATGTGCCTTTCTAATACTTAACACAATATATGATTGTCAAAAAAATTACACCAAGTCAGATCAGTGCAACTTCAAATAAAATTCCATAGTTTGTGATTTTCTCTTAGTAAAATCCTTTATTACGTTTAATTCAACTGTTTTTAATAAAATCCATAAAATGGTTTCAACATCACAAAGATACTTGATGCTCAAGATATTGAAATATTTGTTTTCAAGCTTTTTATGTTGCATCAGCTGGCTGTTAATCTACTGCTGACCCAGGAACACAGGATACTTACCTTGTAATATTGTGCATCTTTCCACATGTGATATCAGAGAAAATAAAAACTGAAAGCTACACCCACACACACACACACACACACACACACACACACACACACACAGAGAGAGAGAGAGAGAGAGAGAGAGAGAGAGAGAGAGAGAGAGAGAGAGATTTTGCAAAAAAGTTGTTGAAATGGCTGATTAACTGAAGGACTGTGATTCTCAGGAAAGGAGAACTAGTCGGTACAAGTGGCTTTCATGAAAAAACTGATAGTGAGGCTGATCAGCCAAGTAGGTCTACATAATTACAACCAGATAAGGAGCATTACTAATAACCATTACTACATCTTTCAGAATAAAATTAAGTCATCAGTTGCACAGATACTTTTATTTCTCTTTACAAGTTTAAACAAATTATTTTGTCGTCTTCAGAAGCTTAGTATTGGTTTAGCAGATGTCAATATCTTCTTCACAGAAGCTTAATGCCACGATGTGTCCAAAACTGCATATATTGTATGTGATTTTTATAACTACAGATTGATAAATTTACAGTAAATGAATCACATCTGTGTACATGTCAAGCTATTGTGCCAACAGCAGGGAACTTATAACTATGAGGAAGATATTGGCATCTGCTAAACCAATAGTAAGTTTGTGAAGGTGACAAATTAATTTGTCGGAATTTGTACACTGAAGTAAAACGATCTGTGCAACTGATGACTCAATTTTATTCTGAAATACACTGACTGGAAAAAAAAAAAAAAAAAATATTGCAACACCAAAAAATAATAAAACCGCAGTAATGAAATTCTGGAAATACATTTCTCTTGGTAACATATGTGAGTGAGTAACACGGTAAGACCACAGGTAATGTAAGTACAAAATAAGCCATTGTGAATGTGAAATGCTGGTACACTAATAACTAGTGTAACTGCCAGTGTTGGATGAGAGCTTGCAAATGTGCATGCTTTGTGTTGTACAGGTGCTGGATGTCAGTTTGTGGGATGGAGTCCCGTGACTGTTGAACTTGGTTGGTCAATGTAGGGACAGTTAAAAGCTGTTTATGGATGATGCTGGAGTTGTCATCCCAACGGTGTCCCATATGTGCTCGATTGCAGACAGATCTGGTGATCGAGCAGGCCAAGGCAAAATGTCAACACTCTGTAGAGCATGTTGGATTACAAAGGTGGTTTGTGGGAGAGCAGTAACCTGATGGGGAAACACTCCCTGGAATGCTGTTCATGAATGACATCAAGACAGGTTGAATCACCAGATTGATGTACAACTTCGCAGTCAGGGTGCATGGGATAACCATGAGTGTTCCTGCTTTCTTATGAACTGCAACTTGGACCATAATTCCAGGTGTAGGTCCAGTGTGTCTAGCACACAGACAGGTTGGTAGCAGACCCTCAACTGGCCTGCTCCTAAACAACACACAGCCATTACTGGCACAAGGCAGAACCAGTTTTCATCAGGAAACGCAACAGGCCTCCACCCTGCCCTCCAATGAACTCTCCCCTGACACCACTGATGTTGCAAATGTTGTTGTTGTTGTTGTTGTTGTTGTGGTCTTCAGTCCTGAGACTGGTTTGATGCAGCTCTCCATGCTACTCTATCCTGTGCAAGCTTCTTCATCTCCCAGTACCTACTGCAACCTACATCCTTCTGAATCTGCTTAGTGTATTGATCTCTTGGTCTCCCTCTACGATTTTTATCCTCCACGCTGCCCTCCAATGCTAAATTTGTGATCCCTTGATGCCTCAAAACATGTCCTTCCAACCGATCCCTTCTTCTAGTCAAGTTGTGCCACAAACTTCTCTTCTCCCCAATCCTATTCAATACCTCCTCATTAGTTACGTGATCTACCCACCTTATCTTCAGCATTCTTCTGTAGCACCACATTTCGAAAGCTTCTATTCTCTTCTTCTCCAAACTGGTTATCGTCCATGTTTCACTTCCATACATGGCTACACTCCATACAAATACTTTCAGAAACGACTTCCTGACACTTAAATCTATACTCGATGTTAACAAATTTCTCTTCTTCAGAAACGATTTCCTTGCCATTGCCAGTCTACATTTTATATCCTCTCTACTTCGAACATCATCAGTTATTCTACTCCCTAAATAGCAAAACTCCTTTACTGCTTTTAAGTGTCTCATTTCCTAATCTAATCCCCTCAGCATAACCCGATTTAATTTGACTTTCCATTATCCTCGTTTTGCTTTTGTTGATGTTCATCTTATATCCTCCTTTCAAGACACTGTCCATTCTGTTCAACTGCTCTTCCAAGTCCTTTGCTGTCTCTGACAGAATTACAATGTCATCGGCCAACCTCAAAGTTTTTATTTCTTCTCCATGGATTTTAATACCTACTCTGAATTTTTCTTTTGTTTCCTTTACTGTTTGCTCAATATACAGATTGAATAACATCGGGGAGAGGCTACAACCCTGTCTCACTCCTTTCCCAACCACTGCTTCCCTTTCATGCCCCTCGACTCTTATAACCGCCATCTGGTTTCTGTACAAATTGTAAATAGCCTTTCGCTCCCTGTATTTTACCCCTGCCATCTTCAGAATTTGAAAGAGAGTATTCCAGTTAATGTTGTCAAAAGCTTTCTCTAAGTCTACAAACGCTAGAAACGTAGGTTTGCCTTTTCTTAATCTTTCTTCTAAGATAAGTCGTAAGGTTAGTATTGCCTCACGTGTTCCAACATTTCTACGGAATCCAAACTGATCTTCCCCGAGGTCCGCTTCTACCAGTTTTTCCATTCGTCTGTAAAGAATTCGTGTTAGTATTTTGCAGCTGTGACTTATTAAACTGACAGTTCGGTAATTTTCACATCTGTCAACACCTGCTTTCTTTGGGATTGGAATTATTATATTCTTCTTGAAGTCTGTGGGTATTTCGCCTGTTTCATACATCTTGCTCACCAGATGGTAGAGTTTTGTCATGACTGGCTCTCCCAAGGCCATCAGTAGTTCTAAAGGAATGCTGTCTACTCCGGGGGCCTTGTTTCGACTCAGGTCTTTCAGTGCTCTGTCAAACTCTTCACGCAGTATCGTATCTCCCATTTCATCTTCATCGACATCCTCTTCCATTTCCATAATATTGTCCTCAAGTACATCGCCCTTGTATAGACCCTCTATATACTCCATCCACCTTTCTGCCTTCCCTTCTTTGCTTAGAACTGGGTTGCCATCTGAGCTCTTGATATTCATACAAGTGGTTCTCTTCTCTCCAAAGGTCTCTTTAATTTTCCTGTAGGCAGTATCTATCTTACCCCTAGTGAGACAAGCCTCTACATCCTTAAATTTGTCCTCTAGCCATCCCTGCTTAGCCATTTTGCACTTCCTGTCGATCTCATTTTTGAGACGTTTGTATTCCTTTTTGCCTGCTTCATTTACTGCATTTTTATGTTTTCTCCTTTCATCAATTAAATTCAATATTTCTTCTGTTACCCAAGGATTTCTATTAGCCCTCGTCTTTTTACCTACTTCATCCTCTGCTGCCTTCACTACTTCATCCCTCAGAGCTACCCATTCTTCTTCTACTGTATTTCTTTCCCCCATTCCTGTCAATTGTTCCCTTATGCTCTCCCTGAAACTCTGTACAACCTCTGGTTCTTTCAGTTTATCCAGGTCCCATCTCCTTAAATTCCCGCCTTTTTGCAGTTTCTTCAGTTTCAATCTGCAGTTCATAACCAATAGATTGTGGTCAGAATCCACATCTGCCCCTGGAAATGTCTTACAATTTAAAACCTGGTCCCTAAATCTCTGTCTCACCATTACGTAATCTGATACTTTTTAGTATCTCCAGGATTCTTCCAGGTATACAACCTTCTTTCATGATTCTTGAACCAAGTGTTAGCTATGATTAAGTTATGCTCTGTGCAAAATTCTACAAGGCGGCTTCCTCTTTCATTTCTTCCCCCCAATCCATATTCACCTACTATGTTTCCTTCTCTCCCTTTTCCCACACTCAAATTCCAGTCACCCATGACTATTAAATTTTCGTCTCCCTTCACTACCTGAATAATTTCTTTTATCTCGTCATACATTCCATCAATTTCTTCATCATCTGCAGAGCTAGTTGGCATATAAACTTGTACTACTGTAGTAGGCATGGGCTTTGTGTCTATCTTGGCCACAATAATGCGTTCACTATGCTGTTTGTAGTAGCTAACCCGCACTCCTATTTTTTTATTCATTATTAAACCTACTCCTGCATTACCCCTATTTGATTTTGTATTTATAACCCTGTATTCACCTGACCAAAAGTCTTGTTCCTCCTGCCACCGAACTTCACTAATTCCCACTATATCTAGCTTTAACCTATCCATTTCCCTTTTTAAATTTTCTAACCTACCTGCCCGATTAAGGGATCTGACATTCCACGCTCCGATCCGTAAAACGCTAGTTTTCTTTCTCCTGATAACGACGTCCTCTTGAGTAGTCCCCACCCGGAGATCCGAATGGGGGACTATTTTACCTCCGGAATATTTTACCGAAGAGGATGCCATCATCATTTGACCATACAGTAAAGCTGCATGTCCTCGGGAAAAATTACGGCTGTTGTTTCCCCTTGCTTTCAGCCGTTTGCAGTACCAGCACAGCAAGGCCGTTTTGGTTAATGTTACAAGGCCAGATCAGTCAATCATCCAGACTGTTGCCCCTGCAACTACTGAAAAGGCTGCTGCCCCTCTTCAGGAACCACATGTTTGTCTGGCCTCTCAACAGATACCCCACCGTTGTGGTTGCACCTACGGTACGGCCATCTGTATCGCTGAGGCACGCAAGCCTCCCCACCAATGGCAAGGTCCATGGTTCATGGGGGTCAGTGGTATGTATGCTATTAGGCATCTAGCTCAGAGCTGTCCTTGAAGTAACAAATTTGTAACTGTTCTTTGTGTCGCTGCGGTGCCAACTGCTGCTCAAATTGCTGCTGCAGATGCAATATGATGTACCAGAGCCATTCACTGAACATGATGGTCTTCCCTCTTTGTAAAGCCATGTGACCTTTCATTCTTGTGGCCAATGCTGCCAGCAATAATGTACAGTGGCTACACTGCTGCCAAGCTTTTCTGCAAAATTGTAGAGCACCACCAGCTTCTCATAGCCTTATTACACAAACTCATTTAACTTCAGTGAGGTGCTGATAAAGGTGTCTTCGTTACCTTAAAGCCATTCTTGACTAACATCTACTCACCATGTCCAATCTCAGAGGTAACTAATGAGGTAACTAATGCTCACGATTGTTTCAACGTTTATTTAAAACAAACTTGACTTGCATCCTGATAGTGGTGCTACTAGCATCACTCTTATGCAACTGGCACAAAATTGTAATAGAAATCATCTTTCAAATGTGGAAACATGTCTACCTACTTTAATTTCTGTTGCGCAACTCCTCCTTGATGTCCAGAATTTTTTTTCCTTCAGTATATACACTACAGTTGCTGTAAAAATAACAGCTATATATAAAATAATAAAAATTAATGCATCTGACACACACACACACACACACACACACACACTCTCTCTCTCTCTCTCTCTCTCTCTCTCTCTCTCTCTCTCTCTCTCTCTAGCTCTAGTCGTCCTCTGCACAGGCATGGATCAAGCTGTGCACTACTATATACCCTTATGTGAGCGGTGGTGATTCAAGCTAGTAACTGCGAGGGCAAGGGAATAATTTCTTTCCCATAGATTCATCATCAAATTACTCTGGTAACATTCAACAGTGTCAATGTGGTGTATTGCTTTAGATCGTTAGTGTTTCTTATTGAGATCGCCTAGGAGATTGTTCTGTTTTTCCTTTGAGGCACTTTCTCCATAGTAAGGGATCACCGTCATCTTCAACTGACCCTGCCTGTACAAGGCATACTTTGCTTGGCACCTTCAGATGAAACTGTATGCTGTGGTTTGTTCACGCCAACATGCAGCATGATCCATCTTTACACACAACTTTTTTCCATGCTTAAATCGTCCACTGTCAGTGGTCCTGCTCATATACTAATAAATGACCTGTGATATGCTGTCAGCAAAGGTACACATTCTGAAACTCACAAGGAGGCCATAGTCAAAAATACTATTGTTAGCATGTAGTTGTCCAGGACTGAATTTGTGAGTGAATTGGTGAGATTGGATTTCTGGATTGTTTAGCTGTTAGAATCTGAATGAACTGAGAGCAAGCCAGTCATCCACACTTTGTTGGGCACCATACTTGACCTTGACAGAGCAGTGACAAGCTTATGTAGGAACACAAAGGCCGGGTTTCTTGCAATAATTGCTTCACACATCTTGAGAAACTACTCTGGTAGAAATTGTCGATAACCACACCGTTGAGCATCAATAAGCTGCTCCTCTGGTAGAAATTAATCAGTTAACATTTGAGCTAAGAATTTGCTGTATTGTGATTTGATTAAAAAGAAACCAGTGCTTCAAGTCATACACAACATGTAAGATCAAAGTGCTCACTGCAGAGCCTTGAAACATGACGTAAGGAAAGCCAACTGTGGCAGCATAAATTTGGAACCATTTTCTGTATTGCTCCAAAATATCTGGCCACGTACCTATGCACAGAGTTCTTGGCTTTAGTTCATTGTGTATGTGACTAAGATTTGAAAATAAATGATCTCACATCACCAGGATTATATGCTGTATAATATATATTCCCGTGATACCCCCTCTAATATATTCTACACAGAAAAGGTAATGTATTTTACTTCACAAATTTAAAACCTAAATTTCTGTAAATGTTATTTTAGATAATCTTGGTTCATTTTCTGTAATAGAGGACCTTGCTCCTTTTAAGAATGTTACAGCAGTAAGTAATATGAATGGGTCAGTTGACCACAATTCAGAAGTGAATGGTGTCACTGGTAAAGTTCTGCTGGATATTAATTGTGATAAATAGATAACAAAGGAAACCAAAGACAGTCTTACAATTATAGATATAAGGATAATAGAACAGGTTTCGTACTATGCTAGTAGTGAAAAAATTAAAAAACCCTGGGGTTTGAAGTTACTTAAGAATTAAATTCAGTTCTTTGACAAGACAACAAAACAACGGAATAAAAATGTTCTGTGTTACAGGATTTGCATGGGGGGAATTGGATTCTCAGACTACTTATTGATATCGGTAGATGAAAGTTACGCCAATCCAAAATGTCACATAAAAGTTAATGGTGATGATGGTTTCACAAATTAATTCTTCTAAATTTCATAAAAGTAATGTAGAAAATCAGATAATCTTTAATTGATTCCACATGGTCATATCTTAAGTTCACTGCTGTCTGTTCAGATTAATGTAACAGAGTTACCTCCTTATTTTAAGATAATAGTATTTTTTTAAAAGATCAACCTTCAAACATTCAGTAACAGAGCACAATAAAGCGATTTAAAAGAAGTACTGACAATGTTCTCTTCCTTAAATTTCTTTTTCTCAAGGAACAATTCCAGTGGGTTAAATGTCTACTATCAATGTGAGTTCTTTAGTGACACTGCATTTTCCAAGCTTACTCTTGGGCTAACTAGAAATTTTTGAGGATCCATAATTCCTTTCTTTGTTGGATGTAGATATGTTTTCTGAATGTAATACTCCATTGTTGGCATTTTGCAAATGTGTCAAATATTTTGTTCTGAAGAAGTGTAGGTGTATCTTTAGGATTACTAGTTTTTGACGTCAACTGTATTAATCAGCTCTTGATGCAGGAAAGGGCAGATAGATATCCACTTCCCTTATTGCCATAAGTCTACTGTTCAGTTTGATGTACACTGCTGTTCAGACACACGGAGACTGAATGCCACGTGTCTAGTTTCCACTGCGAAGCTAATTCTATATTTTTAAAGCTCCATTTGTTTGCCATTGCTGTTTCCTCATTTCTACAGTACAATTTTTCTATATGGATTCAAGCGCCTACCATTAATATCCACAAGAGATGCTGTCCCATTTTTCCCCTAGTATACTGAAACAGTAATTGAAGCAATACTATTTCACTGCAGGAACACATGGAGCAACTTAGTGACCAAGAATGTAAATACACTGCAGCAAGATTTGCAACAAACGTGACAATGAAGGTAGAAAAATTCTGTTTCATGCTAATAATTTACCCATCTATTTCTGCTCCGCTCCATCCTTATTTATTGATGATACATTTATTTTAAATGAAAATACTGGGAAAATGTGACTTAATAGCTTAGAACTGCCTCAACTTACCTGATTGTTTCAAATTTCAAGGACTAAATATGGATAAGAATTTAAAATGTAACATGAATATTGAGTACTTATTAAGGAGGGTATATACCTATTCCTGTCTAGCAGGAATTGAACAGTGCAAATGCTGTTTGGTAGCAGCATTAAAAGGAAAGTCTGCAGTCGAGTGCTTTGATTAATTTTTTTTATGAAAAAGTACTGAACTTGAATGCCAGTGAAAGTGTCTGAATCCTACGCAGAACAATAATCACACATTTGAGTTAACCAATGAGAGGAGGAGGAGATAAGTGTTTCATGTCCCGTTGACATTGAGGTCATTAGAGATGGAGCATAAGCTCGGATTGGGGAAGGATGGGGAAGGAAACTGGCAGTGCACTTTCAAGAAGCCATCCCAGCATTTGCCTGAAGTGATTTAGGAAAATCACAGAAAACCTAAATCAGGGTGGCTGGATGTGGGTTTGAACTGTCATCCTTCGAAATTCGAGTCCAGTAAGTTATCCAATGAAGGCATAAAAAGCTATTAGGTATACTGCTCTTCCCTGGATGCCTTGCTCTTCCCCAGGAGTAGTTATGTTGGAATGAATATGAGTATTCTGATATAAGGTGTGCACGGCAGTGTAGAAACAGCAACAGTTATTTGGAAATCAAGTGCCACCTTCATTTCAACAATAACATACATCTGAACAGAAATACAGGTGACAAGAGGGATTAACTTTTCAAAATTTGTCCCTTGATAGATTTTCTGAATAAGAATTTCATGAAATGTCAAGCTTTTTTTTCCAATAGTCTGAGCACTGATGAGCAAACAATTCAATATTATGGACACCATTATTTAAAACAATTCATTAACCAGAAACCAGTGAGAACTGTGTTCAAACAGTGGATCATGTGCTCTTCCCAAAGCGGTAGTTGTACTGAAAATGATCTCTCTTCTGCAATCTTCTGAACTTCACAAAAGCTATTTTGACAATTTTTTTCACGTTTCTGTTTGCTGAAAGAGCTCTCAGAAATGAAATGGTGGCAAGAACTGTCTGAATGACCAAATAAACAACTGTTTAATGTATTTGACCGTTTTGCTTTATACAAAAGGAAATGGTGCATGAGCCACGCAGTCAGTCTGCATTATTGTCTTTCGGAGGCTGTCAGATGGCAAATGTATATTCCACCTATGTACTTGATAATCAGGCACAATATATGACAAGGAAAGTGTTATACTCTGTGATTTATTTAAAAATTAGTACAACAGCAATGCAAGATTCCAGGACTTTCTGAAGCCCCCCCCCCCCCCCCCAAGAGGATATCAAAGTTGTGTGTCTCATCATATGAAGCAGCGAAGTTGTTATGGGAACTTTTATAACAGTGATTGAAATTTTCTAGTTTCACTCGGCTTTGTACCTATGAATGGTGGAGGCCCAACCTATTAAGTTTCTCTGGTGGTATGACGGAGAATTCACTATTATACCAACCAACTATAGTCAGAACTAGAGAAAGTGTATATCCTTTTTGTGGTCACTCAGTGTCAGTGGTAACTAAAATGCTTCCCTCCTCTCTCACATTTAAGGGTGACATTTTAACCAGCAAAAATAGGAGGCGTCAGTCACTCCTCAGCAACGTGTGTGTAGCACCTTGAAATGTCGGTCAGCTGCGATGATGAAATACTGTGAGGCTTTCAAAGCATCAGACATCTCACCTGAGAACCATTTCTATGGTCTACAAATTATCTGTATTAATGTACATAAATTCCTATGTTCTTCATGCAAGCAAATTTACATTTTCATCAGTCTGTTTACCCTTTTGCTTTAAAATTTCCTTAGGTTTCTTAGATGCACACCTTATTTATGTTGCATTAGTCTCTAATATTGTTTTACATGTTGCAACTTCTTTGCACAAATCATTTCTTCCATACATTATCACTAGATGACCATCCTCTTACTGCAGTACTAAGTGGCTTTTTTTTAGAATCAATGCTCCAGCCTACCTTCCTTCACTAGTGTGACTGTTCCTAAGCTTCTCTCTCTCTCTCTCTCTCTCTCTCTCTCTCTCTCTCTCTCTCTCTCTCTCGTCACCCAAAAGAAACCAAACCAAATTTTTGGTAGACAGAGCTTTTGTAGTATCACATTTTTCCACTAGGAGGCACAGAGTGAACCTTCCACTAAGCCAAGTGCTTTGTCGCTGAAGGAGGTCAGGACTGGTTTCAGCAAAGTTTACAGTGCCAACTATCTTGTGACACTGTTGTTTTTGCAATGGCCGATTTTCACGAGTAGCATGCAGCAGTGAAATACAAGGACGATGTTATGGAGAAAACTCAGATGTCTGAGAGTTGGTGAAATGTCAACTGATGACACACCATGTTCTGATCATCCTTCCATGGCCCGAACATGTGAAAATGTAGAAAACATACAAGTAATCATCAATGAAGATTGACGACAAACCACTATATTAGTTGTGGAGCTGTACGGAGTGACTTAAAGTTCAGTGCAGCGAACTGTGATAGAAAATTTGAGAATGAAAGCGTGGCTGCCATATTCATGCCACGACTGCTAACTGTTGAATAAAAACAAGGTCACATGGAAGCATGTTGTGCTTTGAAAGAAGAGTCCCGATATGATCCAAACTTTTTTTTTTCCAGAAATTATCAGAGGCGACAAAACTTTGTGCTATGCTTATGGTCCTGAATTAAAGCAATAATTAAGCCAGTTGAAGACATCAAAGGCACCTCACTCCTAGAAAGCTCATAGGGTGAAATCAAACATTAAGACAATACTAATTTGTTTTTCTGATGTGACAAGAGTAATCCATTCAGAATTTCTTCCACAGGGTTATAAAGCTAACCAGGCTTTCTATTAGGAAGTTTTGAAAAGAATGCACAACAGTGTGCGACGAAAGCAGCCCTATTTGTGGCAGTTGGGTAACTGATTTTTCCATCGGGACAATGCCCCTGCTCACACCGTTCTGTCCGTATGACTATTCATGACCAAAAATGGTTTGACCATGTTCCTCACAGCCCATACTCACTCGACATTGCACAGTTCAATTTCTTTTATTCTTTGGAATGAAGACAGACATGAAAGGAAAGAGTTTTTCTGATGTTGCTGTGGTGAAGAAACATGCGACAGAGGTGCTGCCAATCATACAAAAGAAGAATTTAAACAATGTTTTAAAAATGGAATGAAATATTAGACAAGTGTATATCAGTGCAAGTGGAGAGTACTTTGAAGGGGTGTGAAGGTTTGTTCTTAAAATATGAATAAATAAGTTAAAAAAATAAAAAGTTCAGTTTCTTTTGGGTACTGCCTCATATTCTCCAAATCTTTCATCTCTCCCTAGCTTAAATTCTTTCTGAAATTTCAGTATGCTTGTAATAATGCATGCCAGGTTTAAGAGCACAGGTACATACGTTTGACAGTAAGAATGTGGGATACATCAAGTCAATTTGAAAGCTAAAGCAACTGTGCATTCTCTCTTGTGTTACACCATTCTCTCACTGCAGAATTCTTCAAATGGAACATACTGTTCACTTAATAGCACCAAAAGGAAAAATTCACTTGAGAAAATAATAAGATTTTGAAGCAGAATGGCTGGCTAGTACTTGCCTTCAGGAAGTGAAATTCTTAGTACTGTCAATAACACACAAGAAAGTGTAAAAAATGCAGAATGAGGTCCTGGGGCAAAGTGACCTACCCTACCTTTCTAACGTATCACTTTTTCCTCCTCGAGGAAAGAATTAATAGCTCCAAAAACTAGGATACTTTCTTGTATTTGTCTATGCATGTATTGGCATTACTAGGAATTTTGACTCCCGAAGGTACATCTGTCTCATAATGTTACGTGTGAGCAGGTAACGTCAAATACACTTGCACAGCACAAACAAATGTTATTTCATGCAGTGATGATGTCAGACCTTCGTGGTGTTAGCTGAGTAAATAAAAACAGAACAAGCCAAAGTTCAGTAGGTGATGTAAATGGACTCTTGTAGCTGTACCAAACTAGCCTCTCTTGGTTGCCAAAGTGAAGCCTCAAAGATGCAAAATTAAGAAACGACAAAATTTCTGATAGATGTTTCTTCACAAATTTTACCAAATACCATTAAATATTCGCTGAAGATTTTGCTTCAAAACAGTCAACTATTTTCTTGCCAGACTTTCATACATTAATTTGCACTTGAAATAAGTTCACAGTAATATGTAAAATCAGGAATGTTTACAACCTTAAAACATACAGTTGCCATGGCACAACCATACAATGAATACTACATTGGCACCATATTAATTAGATACATGGCTCTCAGAAACTCAGAAGTTCCATCATTAAATACAATTTTAATTAGTATGTTTCATTACCACTAAACTGATGACGACAACAATTGTCACAACAAAGACCACAGCAACACCATACAATATAAATCGATGTATCCATGAACGTCTCAACATTCCACTTATCAGTCTTGAACTAAGGCCAAGTTCTGCATTCGTTTCTCGTAGCTGAAAAATAAGGAGAATATAGTGAGGCAAAATAAAGTACTACGTCACATTTCACAAATAAAGAGCATAACGCTATCGTTACCCTATTTCGTGATCGCTGTATAGTTTCCCGCTGAGAATTCAGATCCTGTAAAACCTGTGAACCAATTTCTTCGGTCTCCAAAATCATGCGATAGCCTGTTGTCAATTGCTTTCCCGTTCTCTCCAGTCTCTCTGAGTTATCCAATAGTGATCGCTTTTGTTCCTCAGTAACATTGACACTGTTACTGTAAATATCATCTTGAGAGTAAAGACCTTAAAACAAAGTGGGCAACAGATAAGTAGCAGCTATGTATGTGAAGAGAATATGAAAATCTATACAAAATTTATGATAGTTAAGGAACAGTAGTGAAGTACAACATTTGGAAACTTATCAACACCTTTTTCAAATGTATCATTGTTTAAATTTTCATTTATCTACTATTATTTGTCTTTACATTAACAGAATAATGAAACATCATCTACATTCTACTTTCATAAATACATATAAAGTTATTCACAGTCATAATCTTTTCATGAATTTAGACCCACTGTGTGTGTGTGTGTGTGTGTGTGTGTGTGTGTGTGTGTGTGTGTGATCATTTGCAAATAAATAATCAGCTACACCAAGCACTATTCACTAAGATAGTGCAGTAAAAATGATAGATTCGTAACAGATGGGGGAAGAAACCTATCTTATCTAGTTACAGATGGTCTCCAACTGGCAATACTATCATTTTTTCTTACCTTTTGTCCTACATTCCATTTCTCAGCTATCTTTTCAAGCACAGTGATTAACTGCTCATTGATACGACCATAGATTCCCTGAACAGAAAACTGTCACACCTGTCTACCAGAAGGGACAGCAAATGTGACCCGCAATAATACTATACAGGAGCAATGAGATACAACGATTGTAGAATTGTAGAACATAATTCTGAGCTCAATTGTAACGAGATTTTTGAACAAAATACCAACAAACATGGGTTGCACAAACATTCACCATGTACAACTGAATTTGTGCTTTCATACATGACAGCCCAGAAGACACGAATCAATACAATCAGGTAGAAACAGTATTTCTTGACTACAGACACACATCTGACTCAGTACTGCATCCACATTTATTGATGAAAGTACGCCAAAATGGCCTATTTTTTGAGGCAAATTAAAAATAGTGAATCTATCTTTGTTTCACATCTGACTTATCTGTTGGATGCAGAAGGACCAAAAAACGCTTCTAATTATTTTACTGATTCACTTTTGTCCATCCATGTGAAAATGGCATCAGTTCAGGAGAAAGGCACATCCAGATCTTTGATATACAGTTATTGTGCAAAGGCAGTTTCATTCTGTTTACAAGAATATAGATGGATGAGAATGAAAGCATAGCTTGGCAGTTTCCTGGACACTGGTAGCATGCAGGGGTCAGCAAGTCTCTGCAGACTAAGTTTCAGGATGTTCACCAAGTATTCCAATGAACTCCATGCAAATGAATTTTTCAGACTACACAGGAACTTCAGATGTCATTCATAAGGTCCTCAAACTGCAGCTGTATCTATATTAATAGAAGATGCAGATTCTGCAGGCCATAAAGCCTGATGACAAGAAATGGCAATATGAATTTGCAAGCTCAATGTGTAACTGAATCATTAGAATCTTACTTTATAATATGTTTTGCGATGAGGCCACATTCCACATCTCAATCCACACAGGATGAGGCAAAAGGTGCAAGATAGCCCAAAAGTGAATGTTTTGTGGCACCATATGTGCAACAATATCACTGGACCGTTCTTTTTTCTGAGGAGATTGTCACAGGAACGGCATACCAGGAGATGTTTGCTTTTCTCCAGGTTGGAGACCTGCAACCAAATCCTTGGTTTCAACAAAATGGTGCTCCACTTCGTTCTTTGTTAGACTTGTGGACAACTCTGAATCTAAAATTCCCAGGACATTAGACAGGATGAGATGGGCTGTGAACTGACCTCCATTCTCATGACATCGCACCACTGGTTTTTTTTTCCTCTGGGGCTACATGAAGGACAGGGTGTTCGTCCCTGCAGTGCAGAACCTTCAATACCTCCAAACTTTCGGGTTCACATGGAAGTCTTTTGATTTGATCTATTTCTTTTAACTTAATAAGTCATAAAACTTATTTCTGAGAAGGAAATTTATTTCATTTAATTCTGGACTGGGATCAAACTCAAAATAGGGCATTTCTATGTAAACACACCAAATTATCTCATGGGTCATAAAATGAAACATGTGCCCGGATTGAGGATTTCTTGGTTGGAGAGTAATCAGCAGGTGCTGAAGTAAATACAGGTGTGTCCCACCCCAGAAGCATATAGGGGTCCTTGCTGTTCATGTTGCGTATTAATGACCTGGCAGAAAATAGTAACCTTACTCTGGCTTTTTGCAGATGATGCAGTTATCTATAAAGCATTTTTGTGAGAATGATAATACAGGTTGTAACCAAATGATCCATTATTCTTCAACTGTCAATTTATAAAGCAATTTCAATTAGGTGGTAAGTTCAGACCACTGCATGTAAATTTTAACCTCAGTAAAAGTATAAAGCATGTCACTATTCCCCTCGTCTCAAAATTGGCAAACATGCCATCACAGACTGTGTATGCTCAACAGCTCTTCTACCATGAGCTGCAAAATTGATGCAGGGAGTAGAGTTTGTTTAAGAATAGGTACAATAAATATCACTTAACGGTTACTGTCAATTTATTGGTTTTGTAATTGCCCTGTTCTCTAGAACTGTTAAGGTATATTGAAAATCTAGTATAAAATCATTTGAAACAATGATAATATTGCCTATGAAATTATCTTTGATGCTTTCCTTCTGAAGGCCATCTAACAAATATACAAGTCTGACACCAGCCATCTTTTCGTACGTGGTGTACTATTCACAATCACAGAATTCTAACTAAATTATCTCCAGATTTGTGGCAGTTCTTGTTCGATAACATTTTTGCCTCAAATTGAAGTTCAGTTTCTTTAGCACATATTTCCATTTGTCATGCTTCTGTACATTCTCTCTGTGGTATTCAAAGTATATCATAACATGTCTTTGCTGTTGCACTCTGCAGTGTCAGCAGGATTTAAACTCTTCTGCAATGCCATTTGTCATTGAGATTAGATTAGATTAGATTAATACAAGTTCCATGGATCATGAATACGATATTTCGTAATGATGTGGAACGAGTCGAATTTTCCAAGACATGACATAATTAGGTTAATTTAACAACATACTTAAGTTAATATAACAACTTTATTTTTTTGTGTTTTTTTGTTTTTCTTTATTTTTTATTTTTATTTTTTTATTTTTTAATATTTTTTTTCTTAATTTATATCTAAAAATTCCTCTATGGAGTAGAAGGAGTTGTCATTCAGAAATTCTTTTAATTTCTTCTTAAATACTTGTTGGTTATCTGTCAGACTTTTGATACTGTTGGGTAAGTGACCAAAGACTTTAGTGCCAGTATAATTCACCCCTTTCTGTGCCAAAGTTAGATTTAATCTTGAATAGTGAAGATCATCCTTTCTCCTAGTATTGTAGTTATGCACACTGCTATTACTTTTGAATTGGGTTTGGTTGTTAATAACAAATTTCATAAGAGAGTATATATACTGAGAAGCTACTGTGAATATCCCTAGATCCTTAAATAAATGTCTGCAGGATGATCTTGGGTGGACTCCAGCTATTATTCTGATTACACGCTTTTGTGCAATAAATATTTTATTCCTCAGTGATGAATTACCCCAAAATATGATGCCATATGAAAGCAATGAGTGAAAATAGGCGTAGTAAGCTAATTTACTAAGATGTTTATCACCAAAATTTGCAATGACCCTTATTGCATAAGTAGCCGAACTCAAACGTTTCAGCAGATCATCAATGTGTTTCTTCCAATTTAATCTCTCATCAATGGACACACCTAAAAATTTGGAATATTCTACCTTAGCTATATGCTTCTGATTAAGGTCTATATTTATTAATGGCGTCATACCATTCACTGTACGGAACTGTATGTACTGTGTCTTATCAAAATTCAGTGAGAGTCCGTTTACAAGGAACCATTTAGTAATTTTCTGAAAGACAGTATTGACAATTTCATCAGTTAATTCTTGTTTGTCAGGTGTGATTACTATACTTGTATCATCAGCAAAGAGAACTAACTTTGCCTCTTCATGAATATAGAATGGCAAGTCATTAATATATAATAAGAACAACAAAGGACCCAAGACTGACCCTCGTGGAACCCCATTCTTGATAGTTCCCCAGTTTGAGGAATGTGCTGATCTTTGCATGTTATGAGAACTACTTATTTCAACTTTCTGCACTCTTCCAGTTAGGTACGAATTAAACCATTTCTGCACTGTCCCACTCATGCCACAATACTTGAGCTTGTCTAGCAGAATTTCATGATTTACACAATCAAAAGCCTTTGAGAGATCACAAAAAATCCCAATGGGTGGTGTTCGGTTATTCATATCATTCAAAATTTGACTGGTGAAAGCATATATGGCATTTTCTGTTGAAAAACCTTTCTGGAAACCAAACTGACATTTTGTTAGTACTTCATTTTTACAGATATGTGAAGCTACTCTTGAATACATCACTTTCTCAAAAATTTTGGATAAAGCTGTTAGAAGGGAGATTGGACGGTAATTGTTGACATCAGATCTATCCCCCTTTTTATGCAAAGGTATAACAATAGCATATTTCAGTCTATCAGGGAAAATGCCCTGTTCCAGAGAGCTATTACACAGGTGGCTGAGAATCTTACTTATCTGTTGAGAACAAGCTTTTAGTATTTTGCTGGAAATGCCATCAACTCCATGTGAGTTTTTGCTTTTAAGCAAGTTTATTATTTTCCTAATTTCAGAGGGAGAAGTGGGTGAGATTTCAATTGTATCAAATTGCATAGGTATGGCCTCTTCCATTAACAGCCTAGCATCTTCTAATGAACACCTGGATCCTACTATATCCACAACATTTAGAAAATGATTATTAAAAATATTTTCAACTTCTGACTTTTTGTTCGTAAAGTTTTCATTCAATTTGATGGTAATACTGTCTTCCTCTGCTCTTGGTTGACCTGTTTCTCATTTAATAATATTCCAAATTGTTTTAATTTTATTATCAGAGTTGCTGATTTCAGACATGATACACATACTCCTGGATTTTTTAATAACTTTTCTTAATATAACACAGTAGTTTTTATAATTTTTGATGGTTTCTGGGTCACTACTCTTTCTTGCTGTCAGATACATTTCCCTTTTCCGGTTACAAGATATTTTTATACCCTTAGTAAGCCATGGTTTGTTACAAGGTTTCTTACGAGTATATTTAACTATTTTCTTGGGGAAGCAGTTTTCAAATGCATTTACAAAAATGTCATGAAATAAATTATATTTTAAATTGGCATCAGGTTCACGGTACACCTCATCCCAGTCTAACTGCTGTAGCTTTCCCTGAAATTCGCAATTGTTAAATCGTTGACTGAACGTACTACTTTGGAGGACTGTTTAGTATTGCTGAATGGAGCTATGTCATATATTGTAACTAGCTGTGCACCATGATCAGAAAGACCATTCTCGACAGGCTGAGCATTTATCTGGTTAAACTTATCTTGGTCTATAAAGAAGTTATCTATCAGTGAGCTGCTATCCTTTACCACCCGAGTAGGAAAATCAATAACGGGTGTCAAATTGAAAGAACCAAGTAATACTTCATCATAGATATGACTGAGCCATATTAATCCAAACTATAAAATGCCACACAACATACATCCACAAGGAAAATTATTATCAACATCAAATGGATAATTTGTTGAGTTGGTGAGTACTCTACTGGTGATGACATCTTTGATAAGAGAAATATTAGCCAATTTGCATACAAAATGCTCAACTCTTCGTCTAATTGAAATTGCAATTTCTTTATAAATTAACAGATGACTAATAATGATGTATCTGGTTACACACTACATTTCCCACAAAAATAGAACATTAAAAATAGGAAGTTATTAACAATCAATCATATTTTCTTCCCCTACAATATTGTTTTATGATGAAGATTGGTTAGCAATGAATAAAATATACTATTTTTCTGGAGGTTTTTGTCTTTGCCAGCATCATTTCATTACCATGCCTTCCTTGCATCTAAGTTTTGCAACATTTCAGCACACATCTCTTCCTCACTCATTGTTTTCTTCTTTAAAAGTACTTTTGTATGGCTGTCAAGTACTTCAGGTTTTATTTATTCACTGATTGACAGTGCTGGGGGCACCAGCATGGTGCAGTAAGCTTCTTAACCCATTCAGGTGTGGGTCTGAGGTGTTTCAATTTCTGCCAACTACGGGATACTGCGAGAATTCCAATGGTCGACACACGCAGGAAAAGTGGTACCTCCACTTGCCATTTCATGGTTCCATATAGTATGGTCTTATTGGGTATGGTATGTCCCTGATTTCCTTCAACCTGGACTCCAACTCACACTGTTAATTACAGGGGGGCTTAGAATTTGACACTGCATCAAAAGCTATATTTAAAATAGTATATTTCACACACACACACACACACAAGATAATGCGAGTGGTGGAAATGATGTTAAGGAAAAAATGAAACTCAGATAAGGAACAGGAGCTAGAGCAGGATATATACAGAGGGGTCCAAAAAGATGTATCCACTGTTTAAAAGTCCATAACTGGCAAACTAACTGACAGAGTTGTGTCATCTTTGGTAGTGTAATAGTTTGTAGTTCCGGCAATCGCCACACAAGCGTAGTATTGCGTTGTTTTGTTTTGTCAGATGACAGTCGCCCGATAGTCAGTGCTTCGTACTTAGTTGCACCTAGTTACTCGATTAAACCTGGCTGGCGCAAGGCTTACATTCAATGAAAGGAAGTCAGTTTTGAAGTGGTATTTTAAGTACAAATACATTAATGAGGTTCAACAGCAATGGTGAAATGAGTATCAAACAGAGCCACAGACACGTTTAACGATTCGTCGCATTTGAGACAAATTTGAAGCCGAAGGGTGCGTTAAAGATGTACACAAATAACGATCTGGATGACCTGTAACAGTAACAAGTCCAGCTAACTCCCGTCGTCTGCTACAACAGTTCACTCACTCACCACAGAAGTCTGTGAGACAGTGTGACCGTGAAACTGGAGTGAGTCGCTCAAGTGTTTGGCGAATTTTGAAGACAGCAAAGTGGAAGTGCTACATCCCACGACTGCTACACGCAATAATCGAGGATTACCCAGATCGTAGAATGGAGTACTGTGAGTGGTTTACTAACATGGTGCGCAACAATCAAGAGTTTGCAGAGATGATTGTGTGGTTGATGAGGCACAGTTCAAACCCAATGGTACAGTAAATCGCCACAATTGCATCCACTGGGCCGCCGAAAATCCGAACGTCCGTGTAGACAAAGCCGTGAATTTTCCAGGAGTAAATGTGTGGTGTGGGTTGTCTTACCGGCACTTGATTGGGCCATTCTTCTTTGATGGCACAGTTACCAGTAAGGTGTACCTTCAGAAGCTTCAGACATCCATTTTACCTGCCATCTGAGACTTGTATGGAGATGGAAGAGTTTACTTTCAACAAGATGGTGCCCCAGCCCACTATCAAAATCGTGTTAGGGCGTATTTCAATGAAAATCTACCAGGAAGATGGATAGGCCACAGAGGTGCTGTGGAGTATCCACCACATTCCCCAGACCTAACTCCTCTGGACTTTTACCTGTGGGGAACACTAAAGGATGTCATTTATCAACAAAAGCCCCGCACATTGGATGAACTTCGAGAATCCATCGTACATTCATGTGCAAATATCCAATTGAACATGTTACAGTCAATAGTTCGTGCTGCAGTTCAGCAGCACCATTTGTGTGTGGATGTTAATGGTGACCATTTCGAACACCTACAGCGATATCTTTGAGTTGGACTTTAAGTTACACTTTCACCAAAAATGAGACAACTCCGTCCATTAGTTTGCAAGTTATGGACTTTTAAACAGTGGATACATTTTTTGGACTCCTCTGTATGTGGGCAAGGAAAAGAAATTCCCGGATTTTTCCCAGTTAAAAATACATTTTTTCCACGTGAAAATACACTACTATTTCCGTGTTAAGTGACATATATTTTCCTTCGGAACTGTGGGGGTGGGGATTACGTGTTCTGGAGAGGTCTTTGATGAGCAGCAAAATATTTTCATACTACAAAAGAATATATATTCGAATTCCACCAAACACAGCACATTAGTTTCTGAAGCATTGAAATGGAGATTGCTTTGTGCTTTAATAAGCCAATCATAGCTCATGTCACAAGATCTCTCCAGCTGATGACAGCAGATATTCAGAGCTGAGGACACGTGATGTAGTGATCTTGACAGGTTAAGGAGGGAGAAGGGCAAAGAGAGGTGGGAAGTGGCAACAGGTAGCAGAAGGAACAGGCCTAGAACTAAGTCTGACAGTTTTGTGGTGAATGTCAAAAATAAGTTTGACCTGTTGCTTCAGTTAGAAACTGATGAGCCTCAAGCAGAGGTAGGTGTAGACAGGACACAACTAACTTTCAATAGGAAATTGAAAAAGAATGTAGGAAATTCATCGAAAAGGAAGAAAGTTTTGTTGTTAGGCTGTTCTCATGCCAGAGGTGTAGGCCAACTTCTGCAGGAGGAATTAGGACCAGAATACCAGGTCACAAATTTTTTGAAACCAAGTGCTAGTCTGGATCAGGTGACAGAGGATTTAGGTTCACTCTGTAAAGGATTTACCAGGGAAGACACCGTGGTTATTGTGGGAGGGCCAGGGAACAGCATCGACAGAGATCCTGGGTACAGTATAGAGTGTGACCTGGTAAAGATTGCGTCGGCATCGAAACACACCAATGTTGAATTTGTATCTGTCCTGAGACGCCATGACCGGCCTCATTTGAACTCTTCTGTTGGGAGAGTTAATTTGGAGTTGGAACGGCTGCTTGTGTCGGGTGCGGGGGCTCATATTGGTGTGGTTCCTGTTGATTACCTCAGTAGGTGGGACTATACCAGGCACGGCCTACATCTCAACAGGAAAGGGAAGGGGAAATTGGCTGGGGTAATAGCAGGAAATTTAAGGGGGGGAGGCACTGCCATGAATGGTAAAATACCAGTGGTTACAGGTGTTGGAGCAGCACCTTTTTTAGGATAGGTAAGACAGAAAGATGTCAAGTTCTACGAGAGGTCAAGATTGAAATAAATCTTCAGTTTAGGAAAGAAATTCAACAGCACAATTCTAGCACATTGGATCACCAATCACAGCTATCAATTATAAATTTTCACCAATCACCAGAAATTTTATCTCCACCAAGTTGTATCTCAGTCCTAGGTAATTGCATTGATGAACTAAAGTCACCCAACCCAATTGACATAATCTGCCTCTCTGAACACCATGTGACCACTGGTATAGGAACTAGGCCTAAGCACAGTGAGAAACTCAGACAGGAGAGTACTGCAAATGTTAGAATAAGGAAAGGTTCTCATAAAAGTATAATTAAAAATAATGTAAGTATATTTCATCAAAATATTGGGAGTTTAAAGGATAAAGTAGATGAGCTTCTGGTTTGTTTGGAAGATTTAGAAGCTGAGAATGAAATAGATATACTATGCCTGTCTGAGCATCACATTGTTACTGATATGGATAAGGTAAATGTAAGTGGCTATAAGCTCTCTGCACATGTAATGAGAGAAAATATGGAGAAAGGAGGAGTTGCCATATATGTCAAAAGTTATCATTGTGCAAAAAGTATAGAAACAAAAAAGTTTTGTGTAGAGAAACATATAGAAGCATGTGCCTGTGAGCTTAAATTAAATAAAGGCACATTTATAATTGTAACTGTATATAGGTCCCCATCAGGAAATTTTCATCTATTTCTGAAAAATTTGGACTCCTTATTGTGCTATCTGTCAGACAGGGGGAAGCAAATTATTATTTGTGGGGACTTCAATGTAGATTCTCTGAAAGAGGGTAATAGGAAAAATGACCTTGAAGTATTACTCGGTTCTTTCAATTTGACACCCGTTATTGATTTTCCTACTCGGGTGGTAAAGGATAGCAGCTCACTGATAGATAACTTCTTTATAGACCAAGATAAGTTTAACCAGATAAATGCTCAGCCTGTTGAGAATGGTCTTTCTGATCATGGTGCACAGCTAGTTACAATATATGACATAGCTCCATTCAGCAATACTAAACAGTCCTCCAAAGTAGTACGTTCAGTCAACAATTTAACAATTGCAAATTTCAGGGAAAGCCTACAGCAGTTAGACTGGGATGAGGTATACCGTGAACCTGATGCCAATTTAAAATATAATTTATTTCATGACATTTTTGTAAATGCATTTGAAAACTGCTTCCCCAAGAAAATAGTTAAATATACTCGTAAGAAACCTTGTAACAAACCATGGCTTACTAAGGGTATAAAAATATCTTGTAACCGGAAAAGGGAAATGTATCTGACAGCAAGAAAGAGTAGTGACCCAGAAACCATCAAAAATTATAAAAACTACTGTGTTATATTAAGAAAAGTTATTAAAAAATCCAGGAGTATGTGTATCATGTCTGAAATCAGCAACTCTGATAATAAAATTAAAACAATTTGGAATATTATTAAATGAGAAACAGGTCAACCAAGAGCAGAGGAAGACAGTATTACCATCAAATTGAATGAAAACTTTACGAACAAAAAGTCAGAAGTTGAAAATATTTTTAATAATCATTTTCTAAATGTTGTGGATATAGTAGGATCCAGGTGTTCATTAGAAGATGCTAGGCTGTTAATGGAAGAGGCCATACCTATGCAATTTGATACAATTGAAATCTCACCCACTTCTCGCTCTGAAATTAGGAAAATAATAAACTTGCTTAAAAGCAAAAACTCACATGGAATTGATGGCATTTCCAGCAAAATACTAAAAGCTTGTTCTCAACAGATAAGTAAGATTCTCAGCCACCTGTGTAATAGCTCTCTGGAACAGGGCATTTTCCCTGATAGACTGAAATATGCTATTGTTATACCTTTGCATAAAAAGGGGGATAGATCTGATGTCAACAATTACCGTCCAATCTCCCTTCTAACAGCTTTATCCAAAATTTTTGAGAAAGTAATGTATTCAAGAGTAGCTTCACATATCTGTAAAAATGAAGTACTAACAAAATGTCAGTTTGGTTTCCAGAAAGGTTTTTCAACAGAAAATGCCATATATGCTTTCACCAGTCAAATTTTGAATGATCTGAATAACCGAACACCACCCATTGGGATTTTTTGTGATCTCTCAAAGGCTTTTGATTGTGTAAATCATGAAATTCTGCTAGACAAGCTCAAGTATTGCGGCATGAGTGGGACAGTGCACAAATGGTTTAATTCGTACCTAACTGGAACAGTGCAGAAAGTTGAAGTAAGTAGTTCTCGTAACATGCAAAGATCAGCACATTCTTCAAACTGGGGAACTATCAAGAATGGGGTTCCACAAGGGTCAGTCTTGGGTCCTTTGGTGTTCTTATTATATATTAATGACTTGCCGTTCTATATTCATGAAGAGGCAAAGTTAGTTCTCTTCGCGGATGATACAAGTATAGTAATCACACCTGAGAAACAAGAATTAACTGATGAAATTGTCAATACTGTCTTTCAGAAAATTACTAAATGGTTCCTTGTAAACGGACTCTCACTGAATTTTGATAAGACACAGTACATACAGTTCCGTACAGTGAATGGTATGACGCCATTAATAAATATAGACCTTAATCAGAAGCATATAGCTAAGGTAGAATATTCCAAAGTTTTAGGTATGTCCATTGATGAGAGATTAAATTGGAAGAAACACATTGATGATCTGCTGAAACGTTTGAGTTCAGCTACTTATGCAATAAGGGTCATTGCAAATTTTGGTGATAAACATCTTAGTAAATTAGCTTACTACGCCTATTTTCACTCATTGCTTTCATATGGCATCATATTTTGGGGTAATTCATCACTGAAGAATAAAGTATTTATTGCACAAAAGCGTGTAATCAGAATAATAGCTGGAGTCCACCCAAGATCATCCTGCAGACATTTATTTAAGGATCTAGGGATATTCACAGTAGCTTCTCAGTATATATACTCTCTTATGAAATTTGTTATTAACAACCAAACCCAATTCAAAAGTAATAGCAGTGTGCATAACTACAATACTAGGAGAAAGGACGATCTTCACTATTCAAGATTAAATCTAACTTTGGCACAGAAAGGGGTGAATTATACTGGCACTAAAGTCTTTGGTCACTTACCAAATAGTATCAAAAGTCTGACAGATAACCAAAAAGTATTTAAGAAGAAATTAAAAGAATTTCTGAATGACAACTCCTTCTACTCCATAGAGGAATTTTTAGATATAAATTAAGGAAAAAAAAACAAAAATATTTAAAAAAAATAAAAAATAAAATAAAAAATAAAGAAAAAATAAAGAAAAACAAAAAAAAACACAAAAAATAAAGTTGTTATATTAACTTAAGTATGTTGTTAAATTAACCTAATTATGTCATGTATTGGAAAATTCGACTCGTTCCACATCATTACGAAATATCGTATTCATGATCCATGGAACTAGTATTAATCTAATCTAATCTAATCTAATCTAAGCCAACACCAACTTCACTGTTCAGGAATGCTAACACACAAATAGGAAAAGTTGATGGTTTTATTTAATATACGTAGTGTAGCTACAAGAAAAGATAAGCTTTGAAATATAATATTGATCTTTTTTGCATTTTACACTTTAATTCTTCTAAGTGACTGGCCCTCAAAAGTGTTAAGCTTTAAATGAGAATCAAATGTTCTGTGATTTACGAAATTCAAAGCACATTCACACATATAACATAATTCATCTTGCGTAAAATGAAATTTACTTTGAAAGTAATGCTTTTCAACCAATATTCGCTGTATTTTCCCGTGACCTATTAGAATTTGTTCCAGCACTTGACAGAGTACCATGTGCAGCTACAATGACATAGGAAACCCACATGTTCGTACCTATACAACATTAAGAGATCTTACATTATATCATAAACAAAACAGGGTATCATGGTATACTCCAAGAGCATCAGTATTTCATAACCCATAATTAAATGCGTGATTTGGCTTAATGTGCACATTCGTTTGTCCAGATTCACAAAGAAAAAGGCCCCAACATGATATTAAGCTTTTCAGTGAGGTTATTGGGCTGCAAATTATCTTGGATCACCAGTATTGTAATATCTAACATTTAGTTCCTTATTACGGCATAATGCCATGTGTGCCAGAAGATAAAAATGAGCACTTTTAATTCAACAAACAGTTGACACTAGCCAATAGTGTCGGATGAAAATCATCATTTCAAGTAAATTGACTGCCTCTGTGGAAAATATTAATGAAAGCCAAATTTCTTTGGCAAATTGACAAAAATAACTTTATTGTTCTGCAGGCAATTAATGTGCGACTGCCAAAAACCTGGAAATAAAATAAAATCAGAAAACTGAAACTAATAACATATTTTAGCCTTCCATAATTATGTGAAAGTATTTTAATTCACTGCTAGCTCCCAGCAACAGAAATCCATTTTGTTTTCATTTGACATGAGAGCTGTAAACGTAGAGAGACAGCAAAATCACTAAACCTAAACATGGGTCGAGTGGAGACTACCCCCCTCCCCACAACAGCTCAGATTGCTCTGTGCATGCACGGATGTGGCAGCTTGGGCACACCAGAAAAATTTTTACGGGTGGCATCTGGCTGCTTGTTGTTGCTGCCGATACAGCAACAGCCGCACTTCAAGTAGTCGTAAGCGGAGGAGCTGCAGCTCAGAAAAGTCACCCAGAACCCTGGGTCAGGGGAGACTTACTGGATGGAATGAGAAGTCTTTCCTTCTCATCCCATCAGGTAAGTCTCCCCTGACCTGGGGTTCTGGGTGACTTCTGAACTGTAACGTAACCTCTTTCCTGAACCTCTCCAGCCCTTTTCCTTCAACCCACTTCCTTCCCCTTCAATTCTTCTGTCACAAGAAGCAGCCATTGGCTCCAAACTGTTGCATGAGTTAAGCCTTTGTGTGTGTGTGTGTGTGTGTGTGTGTGTGTGTGTGTGTGTGTGTGTACGAGGGGGGGGGGGGGGGAGGTGCACACGTGCGTGTTACTCATGCCACCACTTCGTGAGTATACATTTTTTTATTCTTTTTAATCCATCAAATCACAAAGTATCATTATTTATGCATGACATCACTTGTTAGACAATTCAGTTAACAACTTTCATGTCCTCTGTTTTGCTGTCTTATAAGGGAATAAGACTACTTGTCTTTCAGTTTGTATGAATATGTTCATGTTTCAAAAATTCTGAAGCAACTTTATATTTAGTTTCCTCTTAAGAACTGATGATATCTACAGGGATGAACCTGGTTATCCATCCAAATAACATAAGACTCAACAGATTGTGGATTCTTCTGTCGGCAGATAAGGAAATTTCCTTCTGGTATATATGAAACTGCAAAAAGGTGGGAATTTAAGGAGGTGGGACCTGGATAAACTGACTAAACCAGAGGATGTACAGAGTTTCAGGGAGAGCATAAGGGAACAACTGACAGGAATGGGAGAAAGAAATACAATAGAAGAAGAATGGGTACCTCTGAGGAATGAAGTAGTGAAGGCAGCAGAGGATCAAGTAGGTAAAAAGACGAGGGCTAGTAGAAATCCTTGGGTAACAGAAGAAATATTGAATTTAATTGATGAAAGGAAAAATGTAAAAACGCAGTAAATGAAGCAGGCAAAAAGGAATACAAACGTCTCAAAAATGAGATCGACAGGTAGTGCAAAATGGCTAAGCGGGGATGGCTAGAGGACAAATGTAAGGATGTAGAGGCTTATCTCACTAGGGGTAAGATAGATACTGCCTACAGGAAAATTAAAGAGACCTTCGGAGAAAAGAGAGTCACTAGTATGAATATCAAGAGCTCAGATGGCAACCCAGTTCTAAGCAAAGAAGGGAAAGCAGAAAGGTGGAAGGAGTATATAAAGGGTCTATAAAAGGGTGATGTACTTGAGGACAATATTATGGAAATGGAAGAGGATGTCGATGAAGATGAAATTGGAGATATGATACTGCATGAAGAGTTTGACAGAGCACTGAAAGACCCAAGTCGAAACAAGTCCCCGGGAGTAGACAACATTCCATTGGAACTACTGACGGCCTCGGGAGAGCCAGTCCTGACAAAACTCTACCATCTGGTGAGCAAGATGTATGAGACAGGCGAAATACCCTCAGACTTCAAGAAGAATATAATAATTTCAATCCCAAAGAAAGCAGGTGTTGACAGATGTGAAAATTACCGATCTATCAGTTTAATAAGTCACAGCTGCAAAATACTAACATGAATTCTTTACAGACTAATGGAAAAACTGGTAGAAGTTGACCTCGGGGAAGATCAGTTTGGATTCCGTAGAAATGTTGGAACACGTGACGCAATACTGACCCTACGACTTATCTTAGAAAATAGATTAAGGAAAGGCAAACCTACGTTTCTAGCATTTGTAGACTTAGAGAAAGCTTTTGACAATGTTGGCTGGAATGCTCTCTTTCAAATTCTAAAGGTGGCAGGGGTAAAATACAGGGAGCGAAAGGCTATTTACAATTTGTACAGAAACCAGAAGGCAGTTATAAGAGTCGAGGGGTATGAAAGGGAAGCAGTGGTTGGGTAGGGAGTGAGACAGGGTTGTAGCCTCTCCCCGATGTTATTCGATCTGTATATTGAGCAAGCAGTAAAAGAAACAAAAGAAAAGTTCGGAGTAGGTATTAAAATCCATGGAGAAGAAATAAAAACTTTGAGGTTCGCCGATGACTTGGAAGAGCAGTTGAACGGAATAGACAGTGTCTTGAAAGGAGGATATAAGATGAACATCAACAAAAGCAAAACGAGGATAATGGAATGTAGTCAAATTAAGTCAGGTGATGCTGTGGGAATTAGATTAGGAAATGAGACACTTAAAGTAGTAAAGGAGTTTTGCTATCTCAGGAGCAAAATAACTGATGATGGTTGAAGTAGAGAGGATATAAAATGTAGACTGGCAATGGCAAGGAAAGCGTTTCTGAAGAAGAGAAATTTGTTAACATCGAGTACAGATTTGAGTGTCTGACAGGGTGTATACGTGGACAAGGAAAAAAAATTCCCGGATTTCCCGGTTAAAAATACACTTTCTCCCGGATGAAAACACACTTTTTCCATGTTAAGTGACAGTATACTCTTCTTCGGCACTGTAAAAGTCATCAATCCTTTGAATGTTTATGGTTTTATATACCGACGTATAATTTCCCGGCACTTTAGAAAACGAAACGTAGGAGGAAAAACACATTCTGAAAGACCTTTGATGTGCAGCAACATGTACGCTGCATATTTTCGTATTACGAAGGTATAAATTTGAATTCCACCAAATAACGCATGTCACTTTCCGAAGCATTGAAACTGAGACTGCGATGCCCTTTTGTAAGCATCATAGCTCATTCACGTGATCTCGCCAGCTGATGACAGCAATAGGACGCGTGATGTAGTCAGCCAATAGCAAGATCACTCTTAAGTAGCGCGAATATACAAATAAGAAAAGTTAATGGCTTAAATATATATACATAGCATTCACATATAATATTGGTCTCTAAGATTAATAAGTTGGAAGAGAAGCTAAGTTTCCACATATAATGTTGATCTTTTTTGCGCTTGTTGCACTTTAAGATACACACACAAATGTGCCAGTAAAACTTTTAATAATGACGCAAATGTCTCATCTTCTGGGATCGAAATACTTCTACATGGTCGTCCTCAAAGAGTTGATTTTTAAATGAGAGTCAAATGCTTTGTGTTTTAAGAAATTCATTGTACATCCTCGCACATAATTCATCTTGCGTAAAAGGAAATCTGCTTTGAATGTAATGCTTTTCAAACCACCATTCGCAATATTTTCCCCCCACCTGTTAGAAATAGGTTCGTTTCAGCAGTTGCAAGAAAGCGCCAGATAACTGGCATCACTGCACTTGCGCAGCCACGATGATGCAGGAAGCCCATATGTTCGTACGTGTAAAACATTAAAAGATCTTACATATGTCATAAAAGAAACAAGACATCAAAGGATACTCCAAGAGCGTCGGGATTTCGCGAACCATACTAAAGTGCATAATTCAGCTTAAAATGCACATCCGTATGTAAATTTTCTTGGAGTACCAGTACTCAAGTTTGGTTCTTCATTATAGCATAATGCCATACGTGCAAAAAATGGCTCTGAGCACTATGGGACTCAACTTCTGAGGTCATTAGTCCCCTAGAACTTAGAACTAGTTAAACCTAACTAACCGAAGGAAATCACACACATCCATGCCCGAGGCAGGATTCGAACCTGCGACCGTAGCGGTCTCGCGGTTCCAGACTGCAGTGCCCAGAACCGCACGTCCACTTCGGCCGGCGCCATACGTGCACTTGAAATGAAGCGAACAGTTGAAACTAGCCAATAGTGTGAAATTAAACACTTCGTTTCAAATAAATTTACTACCTCAGTAGAAAGGATTAATAAAAGCCAAATCTCTTTAGCAAACCAGCAAAAATAACTTCATTGTTCTGTAAGGCGATTAATGCTTGACTGTCAAAGGTGGAAATGAAATCTGAAATTATTAACATATTTTATCCTGCCATAATTATGTGAACGTATTTTAAATCATCTGATAGCTCCCGAACACAAAAATCAGATTTGTTATCATTTAACATGAGAGCAATAAACGAAGAGGAAACAACAAAATCACTAAACGTAAACACAGGTCACGACCCACCTCCCCACCACAACTCTGACTGTTCTGTGCATCAGCCCCGGATCTATGATATTTCCGAACCAGAAACGGGAGAAGGTACTACTCATACGCGACTCAACTGCGCATGTGCAAGAGCCCGCCCACAACTGCTCAAACGAATCTAATTTAAACAGTTGTCACGTCACGCTCATCGGTGGCAATTTGTTGTTATAAAGCACTGCATAGTGTTTCTAAAGCCTTTGACACACTTTACTGTTGGCAGACGCTTGTACGGGCACTGTTTTGTTGTTGTATATGGCGCATTTCCTTTGCAACTTAAGTTTTATTTTAGTTTTTTTTCTCCCGTTCATGTTTTGTTGCTGCAGTATCATTCTGCAGTAGTGGGATACAATAATTCCTTTGTTAGAGTATTGGTTCTTACCAGTCAAAATCACAAAAATTTAACTGAAAACTAAAACAATGAAAAACTCCCGGAATTCTAAAAAATTCCCGGGTTTTTCCCGGATGGAAAAATTCCCGGGTTTTTCCCGGATCTCCCGGGTCGTATACACCCTGTGTCAGGAAGTCGTTTCTGAAAGTATTTGTATGGAGTGTAGCCATGTATGGAAGTGAAACATGGACGATAAATAGTTTGGACAAGAAGAGAATGGAAGCTTTCGAAATGTGGTGCTACAGAAGAATGCTGAAGATTAGATGGGTAGATCACGTAACCAATGAGGAGGTATTGAATAGAATTAGGGAGAAAAGGAGTTTGTGGCACAACTTGACAAGAAGAAGGGACCGGTTGGTAGGACATGTTCTGAGGCATCAAGGGATCACAAATTTAGCATTGGAGGGCAGCGTGGAGGGTAAAAATTGTAAGAGGGAGACCAAGAGATGAATACACTAAGCAGATTCAGAAGGATGTAGGTTGCAGTAAGTACTGGGAGATGAAGCTTGCACAGGATAGAGTAGCATGGAGAGCTGCATCAAACCAGTCTCAGGACTGAAGACCACAACCACAACAACAACAACATATATGAAACAACACACGGCAAGATGAAATTAATCTTTTTGTGGAAACAATCTCAAGATAATACTTTTTTACTGAAAGGAAAGGTTACCAGAGAAAACTATAAACTTACAAGACTGAACTGCTGGCTAGTACTCACCTTCAGGAAGCAACATTTTAGAGTACTGCCCACAAGACATACATCTTTACTTATAAAATGTGATTTTGCTAAATGGGAGTGCAAACTGCAGGAAACGATTCCCGAAAAACAGTCAGGAAGAAACGATTCCTGAAAAACAGTCAGGAACTTATGGTCACTTGAAGGTGGAGAGAAAAGATCTTTGACAGCGTTTGCAGTATCAGCACCAAGCAGTTTGTCTGTCAGCGTGGGGAAAGCCAGATGACCATCAGAACGTTCTCCACAGTAACTACCACTAACTGTATCACTCACAATTCATGCAGACCGTATTACCTACAGACTGGCCTCTACGGCAACAGTTTCATTGCTGGCTCCTTGAACAATCTATCATAGTGCTCGTTTGTCTATCACCCATCCTATTCACAGATGAGGCCACCTTTACAAGGGCCAGTAGCATCAGCCTTTACACCACTCGCCTGTGGGGTTGGGTTGTTTGGGGAAGGAGACCAGACAGCGAGGTCATTGGTCTCATTGGATTAGGGAAGGATGGGGAAGGAAGTCGGCCATGCCCTTTGAAAGGAACCATCCCGGCATTTTCCTGGAGTGATTTCGGGAAATCACGTAAAACGTAAATCAGGATGACCAGACGAGGGATTGAACTGTCATCCTCCAAAATGCGAGTCCAGTGTCTAACCACTGCGCCACCTCGCTCGGTCCACTCACCTTTGGATTGATAGGATGCTTAAAGGGGCCAAACTACTAGGTCATCAGTCTCTCTGTCCTCAGACAGAAAGCAAGATCTATATGATTCCAGATCAGAGATCACCTACTACGCAAGACCCAGGGGAAGAAAACCCCAAGGTCTACCAACCAATGTCAGTGAATATGAGGTAAGGGACTAAAAGAAGAAAGGGAGCCAAAGAAGAAAAGAAAGGTGGACCATCTAGGTAGCAGCCGGAAGCCCCTGAAAGCAGAGTGGAATGAGAGGACATACATTCCCCAGCCCCTGCCACTTACTAGAGGTACTCTACTCCAAGACTGCCTTGAGAAGACTAGCTACACGGACAGAACAGGAGAAGCACAGACACAGACACATGGAAGACCACAAGAGGAAGCGGGGGGGGGGGGGGGGGGGGGGATGAGTAAAACGGCAGGGAGGATGAAGACTGGGCTGGAACACTAAGCCCATACAGCTGCAGCCCAGCCTGGTCAGAGGAGGCAATAGAATGTTCTGCCAAACCCCCCCCCCCCTTCCCAGTGGGATATGGAGAACATCCATGGTATGGTGGCAGCAAACCATCAGCAAAGGTTCAGCCTCGGATGTGTGGGGCAGTCATTACTGGTGACTGCCTTGAGGAGCCAGTCGTCCTTCCACAATGTTTCACTGGTGAGACATTTCTGTACTTCTTCCATAAGGCCCTGCCTCCCCTGCTGGAACACGTGCCTTTGGTGGTATGAAGGATAACATGGCTACGACATGATGGTATTCCAGCTCACTGCCCTCGTGAGTGTGGAGCTAAAACATGAGTAGACAGAACATTCCCACTTCCCTGATGTATTCTCATATGTGCTTTCAATCATTGTAACCTACACTGTCAAAAAATCTTTTATCTCCAAATCAAGTGGAGTGTCCCTCCCACAGAACAAATTTCCAGTCATATGTCCCTATGACTATTTGCTCCTTATCCTCTCAGAGATCATTTCCTGTAATTTGTCTCCATTTAACAAACTCGTCCTGTATGTGTGTGTGTATTAATACTATAAACTTCACCTCCTGGAGATATTGACTGGAAGTGCTGTCTCAAAAGTACAATATCTGGAGAAAATGCAAACTGATTGTGAATCTAAAGCATTTGGCCTAGTGGAAAAGGAGTACTACAACAAGATTATCATCATGTTACACATTTAAGTCTAACAAATACAGAGAGCTTTCAATGTTTGTTTGATGTGTTCAGCAGGTTACAATCCTGTGACAGCAGTATGCTACTAGCTGTGTCGCACATGCCTGCCATGTCATTAAGAATCTGTGTTTGTGGCTGTCCCTTAACAATATGCAAAGCACTGACAGTCACTTCTTGTTGCACCACACTTTGTTTGGGTTTACTTATCGGAAGTTATTGTTGTCTCTAGTTGCAGTCTGTGTGTTCATCTTGAGATTATTATAGGCACACTTTTCAAAGTATGATCTTGTGCTTTCAAAGAATTATTTGGACAGACTTCTACACAATTCCACTGGAAGCTTTATTACTGTTTACTCAACTTAGGTAACAATGGCTTCTGTCATTGGCAATCTCTTCTGGTTTTTGTACTGGTTCCTTTCCCAGGAAGTGGATCATGTATTTTTCTTTTACAAACAGTCATACCATTGGAACTGCTCCACCCTCTCTTTTTTGTGAAATCATGATAATCCTGTACCATCAACACTGTGAAGGTTATTCAAGAAGAGACATGTTACAACAGAAAAGAAATTGTGTACACAAATTTATACTGGTGAGGAAACTGGGCAACTGATCAGCGGTGTTGGGGATGAATCGGACGATAGGTTTGATTTCTTGGATTATAAACTCCAGTCTGACTTTTCAGATGATTTAGAGTCCTCCAAATCTATGAAAACAAAAATCCTACTCCCGTGCGACTGAAGTTTCTTGATCAGAAAATTCACAACCCAAAGGGAAATCAGCAGCTGTCGTGAGTTAGCAGTTTCTGGTTCGACTTACAGTGTTGCAAACACACTGATTTTTAGGTGCAGAATGACAAAAAGTGAGCCAGTCCACATGCAGATCCTTTTACAAATTTTCAACCTTTTTCATACTGAAATTTTTTCTGTTCTTTGCTAATGAAAAAAATGATTGCTCCAAATACATTTTGTAGGTAAAAGACTAGATCAGAAGCAATGGCATACTTACACGTTTCAGCAGTTGTCTTGTCATCATTCTCTGTGTGATATGAAGGGAATGAAAGTGTGCACATCAGCTGCTGGGTCTACACAGCCAATGGCTCCAGACTTTAGTGCATTTTGTATTTCTTTGAACTTATATACTCTTTCCATATCCTTTCATAAACTACAATGGATTGTAGCAAAAGTCTTGAACTTTATGTAATTTAAGACATCTACATTAAGTTGTTGTACAAAATTATACTAGATAAGTACAGAGAGAACGATTACTATGAAGGAAAGAGCTACTGAACAATAATTTGACAAATTCAATGTTATATTTCCCACATGACCCTTCTGGTGAGAGTGGGATTGGGTAGGGAGCGTTACGAATAAAATTTGATGAATGATAGCAATGAACACCACTTACCATCCTCAAATTGTGTGTTGCGAACTTTTGTAAACTCTTGGGTCAATCTTTTGAGTTCTGCTCTGTAACTGTCAAGCTGTGTTCTCAGCCTGGGTCTAACGGCAGGTTCAGCCTCCCGTGATTCCAGCTCCATCTGCTCAAGCTGCAATTAAAGCATGTGTTTAAAAGCCAGTCTCTTTCTTTCTCTCACGTGTGTGTGTGTGTGTGTGTGTGTGTGTGTGTGTGTGTGTGTGTGTGTGTGTGTGTGCCAAACACAATAGCAACACGTTTATATGTGAAAATGCTGTCAATTTATTAGTTGTGTGTGTATTTTGGGATCTGGAGTCAGGAGAGGGGATAGGGAGAGACATGCGGAAGGCAGATAGAATTTGTAACTTTGCACCCACGCTGTACAAAGAAATACACACAGTTAATACTGAGTTATTACGAAAATTATTATGTTCCATTAAAAGGTGCTACACGATTCATTGCAAAATATGAACACATAATGTTACAGACTCATGGGTACATCTTAACACAGCTGTTATGCATGCTTCATTAATCAAATTAAGTACAGTAACTCTATTTACAATAGGTAGAAGTAAAGATACAGTGATAATGGTTTACACAGATGAAACAGTTAAACACGGATAACAACAGCAGTGTTGTAGTAGTTGATTTAGATCTATCAAAACCTTTCGGCACAATCAGTCATGCAATTCTCTTAGCTAAGTTGGAAGTAGTGAGGATAAAAGGGATAGTAAATAAGTGATTGATTAATATCATATTTGAAAAATATGATCACAGGCTGTCAATGTCACATCAGCTCATTCTAATCATAAAATAAGATGACAGTGTAACAGTGAGTGATGATAAGGAATCTCTGTACACAATACCTGGTAAAGTTCTCTAGCCCTCGCATTCATACTTCAATGTGAACAGGTTGATCCGCAATGTGAAGAAAACAAATTGAGTTGAATTTAAAACATGAATCAAAAGCAAGCTCTGCAACTGTTATTGGGCTGAAATGAGTTAGATAGGTATGATGCACAAACATTTTACGAATGAATGTTGCTCATGGTGCTAGAATGGCTTCTTTTAGTTACTTCCATTCCCTTGTGGCTTATGGAATAAGCTAGACTTGGTGGCCAGCAAATCACTTGCAATTACCACAGGTTTAATACTTGTAACTCTGTGTCCCGCCATACAGAAAAAGTAATATACAAAAACATATGATCCACTTTGGAATCATTCTTTATAATGCACTGCCAAAAGAGGCTGAAGAATAGAACATGTTATAAAACATAGTTAAAATAATTTCTTGTCAAGAAGGGTTACTACAATGTAAGTGAATATGTTAAATTACAGGAATACTAAGCACTCATTTACTGTTGAGTTCTTCTGATATATATTTCTGGAATGTGTCTGACATGTACAATACTGTTTTACTGTATGGTCTACTGAGTGACAAATAAATAAATAAATACATAAATACATCAAGGGAGGTGTCTATAATATTTCTGCAACAAAGTTTGATAATTTGTGTCAGACACTCGTTACCCTCTGCATCAAAACAAAAATATCATTTTGATGCAGAGAATATATGGTATTTTGACACGAATTATCAGGCTGTGTCACAGACTCATCATACTTGCCATCCTCAATGGAATGACATTTACAGTATTTATGGCATTGGATTCATGAAGCGTGCCTAACTGGTATCCAAAGACAAAACAATATTTTCTTGAAATTGGTTGTTCATACATGAAATAAATACCAAAATAATACAATACAGCTGTAAGGAAACTGCCCTTTACTGGAATAAACTTCTAACAGTCCAAAAGTTAATATTGGGAAGCCAAAAAAATACTTTGTAGACACTGCCACTTCTTATGACACCTCTTAGGCTAATCAAATAATGAAGTCCTACTAAACATCCAGGTACAATTACTGTCAGAGACAGTCTCATTATTTCAGGGACACCTAAAGCAGAGTTTTGTTTGCCTTTCCACAAGGATGAATTTTCTCACCTGCGTCAGGAGTTAAGACCCTGTTTGACAGTTTGTGATGTGCACATCTGACTTCTGATAATGAAGTTTGCTAAATTGGTATTGAAAATAAACACTACCAATAAAATTTTTAAATTCCTTTTGTTCCTCTGCATGTAATTCGTTTCCCTATAGCATTAATTTTTAGACACCTTGACACTTTTCACAGCAAAGTTGTGAAGAGTCACTGTGATCAAACTATTAACTTACTTATTTATATAGTCCCTACTGGAAACTAACCTCAGCTTTGTCAGTAGATTTTGGCTGGTTGCTATGACTTTGAATCATAAACAAATATGTTCTAAACCACAGAACAAATGACAAGGTGATAAATTCTACATATTTTTATTTGTTATGAGATCTTTTCCTATACCAAATATATAAACCAACATTCCCATACGTAAATCAGGTTCAAGGATCCTTAGAAGGGAAGAAATGATTGCTAGTAGTAGAAAGTTTGAATGTTACATATACGACTGCTCCTCTTATGAGAAATAGCACCAAGAAAGATGAGAAAATTTGCATTCACTTTTTGTCCACAGCAATCATCCAAGAGGTCGAAGAGGACTTGACAGAGCAATTGAAAGTATTTTTGATCATATCAGATCAAAAACTGTCTATTTCCTGTTCTCTGACGCTATTCCTCAGTCTTTCTGGGCTCTGAAAGCAGCAGCACAAACCGCTAGCTTCACTCATAAAGCAGTGAGAAACTTACGAACAACCAACTCACACTTCCTAAAATGTGTAGATTTGAGGCATTAGTCCTACTGATAAAGAGACAAGTAGCATGTCCTGACTAAGCCAATGAAGCAACAGCCCCTCAATCTGAATTTTAGGTGCTCAATGGTCCCACTTAGGGAAATAGTACCAAGAGAGCATAAGAAATTCAAAATGCTCTTCTGTGTGTTTCACGAGGAATTATACACAAGACAAAAGAAGCTCATTTGGGAGTGAGTAAAAGAAAAAATTCTGTCAATATTATGTAGTTGCTCATGTCAGAATCAATTTCATCTATCACACCTTCACCTGAGACAATTTTTGGTTAGTTTGTAGATAAGCTGAAGCTGTGACAGGCCTCACACATGGGTGTCAGGAGTGCTGTCAATTTGTACCACTTTGTTTCGACAGCTGTTTAAGGTACCTCTGGCCAGCAGAGAAATGAAGGATGTAAAACCAGAGGTTCAGTTGGCTCTGTCGTTAACTGTGGCTGTAAATTCCTTGATTTGTGCTAGCCACGCCAGATAGATTCAATTTAGACTATAAACAAAAAGCGAGCACTCAGTTGGCAGAAGTATCTGAGGAATCCACATTACTGTACCTCTATTTAAGTTAAGGTATGGTGAAACTCCAAAGTCTTCCGACAAAAATGTGCACAGAAACAAATAATTGGATGTCCAATAAAGATAGAGACAATATTGAAATAGAATTGGTTAATTGGGTTGGGTTGTTTGGGGGAGGAGACCAGACAGCGAGGTTATCGGTCTAATCAGATTAGGGAAGGACAGGAAAGGAAGTCGGCCGTGCCTTTCCCAAGGAACCATCCCAACATTTGCCTGGAGCGATTTAGGGAAATCACAGAAAACCTAAATCAGGATGGCCGGATGTGGGATTATACCATCGTCCTCCCAAATGTGATTCCAGTGTGCTAGCCACTGCGCCACCTCGCTCGGTTTGGTTAATTGCTGAAGCGTTCACAGCAAACTCATTTCTCTCCAAGAAAGCAGTGGTCTTCAGATGATATTACGGTATGGATGGCACAAGTTGTGAAGCATATATTGAACCCTAGCACATTGCGTTCAATGACACACTTTGCTACTGAGTGCCCAACTTCACTCTTAACCATAATTTTAACGTGACCATTCACTTGACAGGACAGCTGGCTTTTATTATTCTCTATAGCTACAGCAGAGCAGAAGAATTAGAGTATTACAAAACTGCTTTCCTGAGTGGAAAAATGTCTCTCCCATACTGTCTGCCCACCTGTAGATGGTATATCCACAATGGCGAGTAATTTCCCTAATCTGTGAAAGTGCAGCTTCACTGGTGTCACAATTCTGACTCTTTCACTTGCTGCCTTTCCTATGTTACAAGTGACATTAGCTTTAACTGTGGCGTAATCTGAAATGACACCCACCACTTTCACAAAATGAAATGATTACTCTGTCTTTCACAAAAGAGAATTGAAAGAGAAACTTTAAGTGCAAGGAAATATACTCCTAACTGCTGTATAATTGAAATTGCAGCCAGCTATAAAATAGGCCTGACTCAACACTCCTTCAATAAATAACTAAAGATGTACGAAGCTGCTTTCATGACTTTCCTGTAGCTGATCTTGGGAATAACATATGTACAGTAACAGTGTGCCTGTAAGATTTTAACATACTGCTCTCCCTTATTTTTAAAATGGTGGACAGTTTAATTACACAAAACTAAATATGCATTTTAATCATAGCATGGACAGAATGAAACATTACTGAGCCAAAATAGGTGTTTTGGGACACAAAATGTTAAAAAAAAGGTGGTGTTATGTTCCACACAGTTTGTATGATCTTTATCTTTTATTAGCATAACTACGTGCCTTGGTGCACGGCCAGCACATCTTGGCACAGTGTTACGCCGTCCGAGTTATCTGGATACTTCCCACTAACACCAACCTATCAGAACTCCGGAGATGGGGACTTGCCCTTCAATATATCCTCTCTTCCTGTTACCCAACAAGCCTCAACCTCCGCTAATTTCAAGTTGCTGCCGCTCATACCTCACCTGTCATTCAACAACATCTTTGCCTCTGTACTTCCGCCTCAACTGACATCTCTGCCCAAACTCTTTGCCTTTACATATGTCTGCTCGTGTGTGTGTGTGTGTGTGTGTGTGTGTGTGTGTGTGTGTGGGCGCGCGCACGCACGCGCGGTCGCGAGTGTGTGCCTGTCCCTTTTTCCCCCTGGGGTGGGTCTTTCCGCTCCCGGGATTGGGGTGGCTCCTTGCCCTCTCCCTTGGGGCCCGCATCCTTGTCTTTCCCTCTCCTTCCCTCTTTCCTGGCGGGGCGGCCGTGGGTTGCAAAAGCTTGAATTTTGTGTGTGTGTGTTTGTTAGTGTCTCTATCAACATACCAATGCTTTTGTTTGGTAAGTTACATCATCTTTGTTTTTTGATATATAACTACATGAATTGTTTGACATCTGATGATTTTCACTGAAGAGTGTGTAAGCAACAAGGTACAAAGATGTCTCAGGCACGCACTACGAAGAGTTCAGTGGGGACATATTTCAGCCACTTTTGGGTCACATCACTTATAGATATATGATGTCTCACCACTGCTTAGGGTAACTGGGTGTGCAGTATGGGGACAGGACTATCCAAAAACATCCAACCTTACAGCTGACATTTCACCAATGGGTTCATGTTTCAAGACATTGAGTTATATGAATAAAGAGAACATTTTCCGGAGAAGATTCTCAGAGCAAGAGAACACACAGATAAAGTTCTCAGTTTCATATCTTTAAAGAATTCAAAGTAATTGCTCTGACCAGGTACTTCTTTTTCTCCCCTCCTTCTTGGACAAGTTCTCACTGTATGTCACGTTGCCACATCCGGCACAGAACACATACGTACTTATACATTTCATTCACCTCGCTCAAATAGCCAAAGTACTCGCAGCAACAAATTGTTAAGATGATATTTGGTCTGTTTACGAAAATGTATAATTTTATGATGATTATACTCAATTTTCACATGCTGGAAACTTTCTATTGTTACTGAAATTAGATGTACACGCTATGCAAACAAATTCCTAATACTACACACTTCATTTTCGTCTTACTACAAACCAGAACTGTCAAGTTTCCTTACACAAGACAATTTTCGTTGAATATGACGCCCAATGGTCATCAGATGTGTGTGTTAAGTATTAAGTGGACGTACATGTGGTTTTATTATGAGAAACAGCTGCTAGGTTTGTAATCAACCAGTTACTAATTTTTCTGATCTGCTTACTTGTTAACAAAAAATTTGATAAGTTCTGTGATAAATCTTATCTGAAATGTGCCAACTGGTATTTGGAGAAAGAACAAAAGCGGCAGAAAAAAAAGTAGCTCAGATTGCAGCAATATTTAAATTGTGTGACACAGACTGAATTCCTGTGATGAACTTCATTTGAAATACTTACTGACAAGGCCTTCTTAATCAAATTCCAAACTGTATGACAGCATAATTATGTTACTGAAGCTGCTTACAATTCTAAACTGCACACTCCAAACATACAGCTGAATCCCCCCCCCCCCCCCCCCCCCCCCCGTGCTTCTTTCCAAAGGTGAGAATGGAAAGACCCCACTAAAATCACCCTCATCACTATGGCAACTACTTGAAACGTCACTGTAATCATAGATATTTAATTATTTGACCACCACCTCCACTGAGTTTTCCAAAACAGCTTCATTCTATGCTGAAGTCTCTTGTAGGACTTATCATGTGCTTGTGGTTTCTGGAATGGGAGCATTAACTATGCTACAATGCCGCAGCCTTTGTCTCCTGAAATAAAGCAGTATACTGACTCACTATTAGTATCTGCTATACGTCAGAGTTTCTCCACGTCTTTGCATCATGTACAGACCCATGTGATGAAGCATCAATACTAGAAAACATGTCACTATAATTACATATCACCTCCACATTGATACTTGGAAAGCCATTTTAGTTAATATATTTATGTCCATGTGCAGAAAGTTTCACGACTGGCTCACGCATGCAATCAAGGGTCCCCCCAACATACACTGGTACCTTGATTACCACTTAATTTTTACCGCTTCTAGTTTTGGTTAGTATGATGAACATCTGAAAATGTCATTGGCACAGGTGTCTGGTGTATCCGGAGAATGTTCTTCACGTTGAGCAACTTCTGCCACCCTTTTACTAAAGCTGAGAATTATATTCTCTGACTCACTTTCTTCATGTGAAATGCTGAGAATAAAGTATATTCCCTATTCTATCCATATGACTCAATAATGCACAAGCCCACCACATTCACTTCGTGCAAACTATGCTATACATGAAGCAATCGAATGAATGGAATGCTGACATGAACCAGATTCAGCAAGCTTGGGACCAGTTGACACTTCTACAAGTAGCATCACCTCTCTCATTCATTCACTGACCTCAGGAGAGCCGCTGTAGAAAAGGGACAGATTTGAGTAATAATGTCTTGATCACATTTTAGACAGTATGCCAAAAGAAATTCAAGCATGTTACAATGCTTGGTGGAGAAAAACAATATTGGATATCACCCAGTAACAAATTTTGATTTTACTAAATGGCTCTTTAAAACAGGCTGCTGTAATTTTTTGGTTATATCTTTCGTTTCACAGTGCAGATTTAGTGTCCCCCCTCCCGACTTTCCATGATTTATCCCAACCATATTCACAAACGCAAAACTTTTCCAAGCAGTTTCTTACTTTTCAGAATAATAGTAAAGATGCGGGTCGACCGAAGCGTCTGATACCACCCATCGACTTTGACCAGTGATGTAAGGCTGTTGTGGTGTGTTTGTAGGTGTCATTGTATTGCTGTTTGTGGTGCCCTCTGGTGGTGTGTTTAGGGGTTTTGTGTTGTGTGGGATAACCATAGCGCTCCATACGTCGCGTTTCCTGGTTCAAGGAGACTAGGTTGGGCATGCGTGAGATTGTGTTGTTGACGTACTACTTTTGTTATAACTCCTCTCACAGTTTTTGCACTCATGAAACTGGTGTGAGTGAGAGGAGTGTGCTTGACTGGTTTTTGTTTTATCGTGAAGTATGTTCTGAGTTTATTAAGTACAGGGGTAAGTTGTGTGGGCCTGGTGTTGTGGTGGAGGTGAACCGAGTCGCAGTTTGGGAAAAGGGAGTATGGGAGGGGTAAGTCTGTGGTTGTGTGGTTGGTCTCTGGGTGTAAGGGGTTGTTGTACCGGGGGGGGGGGGGGGGGGGGGGGGGGGGGGGGGGGGGGTTCAGAATGTGTTTTTAGGGTTGTGGAGCGGCGGTCTAAGAGGGAATTTGGTTGGTTGGTTTGTGAGATTGAAGGGATCAGACTGCGATGGTCATCGGTCCCTTTTTCCAGAACTACAAACACCCACACATAATTAGGAACGAACAATGGAAAAAATGACAGATGACACAGGACAAGAAAGACTTAAACAGAAACCAGACAAAAGGAATTAAAATCACACAGAGTGTGACAGTGGTTGGCTGACCGTAGAGACAAAAAAGGAAAAGCCAACCAGTGAGAAACACACTAAAACTCAGTCTAAAATCGTAGGCCAAAGGCCAGACTCAACACAAAAAAAGACAAACACTTAGATAAAGTGATAAAAGCCCCCTGCCTGAAGAAAATGCAAAACTAAGCCTGCCACGGCAGTGTCATCTGTTAAAAGGGCAGGGAGCGTATCAGGCAGCGCAAATGTCTGCCTGAACACAGCTAAAAGGGGACAGGCCAACAAAATGTGGACCACTGTCAAAGCCGCCCTGCAGTGACAGAGAAGCAGGTCCTCACCGTGCAGTACATATCCGTGCGTCAGCCGGGTGTGGCCAATGCGGAGCCGTCAAAGGACAACTGAGTCCCTGTGAGGGGCTCGCATGAATGACCGCCACACAGCCGTCGTCTCCTTGAGAGCACGGAGTTTATTGGGTGTGGTCAGATCGCGCCATTCAGCATCCCAAAGTGAGAAAACTTTGCTGCGTAAGACTGCTCGCAAATCAGTCTCCGGGAGGCTAATGTCCAGAGTTCGTTTACTGGTGGCCTTTTTGGCCAGGCGGTCAATGTGTTCATTGCCCGGGATGCCGACATGACCAGGAGGCCACACAAAGAGCACAGAGCGACTCCTGGACAGCCATCACCAGACGAGAACGAGGGAAACACTGATTGATAGCTCGTAAACTGCTCAGGGAGCCGCTACAGATAACGAAGGACTCACCTGAGCAGGAGTGGATATACTCTAGGGCACGAAAAATGGCGACCAGCTCAGCAGTGAAACGCTGCAGCCAAGCGGCAATGAGCGTTGGTCGTAATGGTCCCCTAGAGTGATGGCATAACCGACACGACCAGCAACCATCGAACCGTCAGTGTAAACAACGCCAGAGCCCTGATACGCAGCAAGGATGGAAAGAAAGCGGCGGTGGAAAGCCTCCGGAGGGTCCTGTGCAAATTCGAGCCGAAGGCAAGGGCGGGGCACACACCACGGGGGTGTATGCAGAGGGGCCCGGAAAGGAGGTGGAATAGGGAAAACCCCAAGCCTGGAGAGAAGCTCTCTGACTCACGACCACAATCGTACAACCCGACTGGGCCGACGTTCTGGGAGATGGACGGCCGACCGAGGGAACAGGAGACAATAATTAGGATGCCCAGGCAAGCTACAAACATGTGCAGCATAAGCAGCCAGTAAACGTTGGCGCCATAACCGCAGTAGAGGGACACCTTCCTCCACAAGTATGCTGTTCACAGGGCCGGTCCGGAAAGCACAAGTAGCAAGTCGGATCCCGCTGTGAAGGATTGGGTCCAGCACCCACAACACAGAAGGGGATGCTGAGCCATAAGCCAGGCTCCCATAATCCAGACGGGACTGGATTAACGCCTGGTAGAGCCGTAAGAGGGTAGATCGGTCAGCACCCCAGCTGGCATGGTTCAAGCATCGCAGTGCATTAAGATGCCGCCAACACATCTGTTTAAGCTGCCGAATATGTGGGAGCCAAGTCAACCAGGCATCGAAAACCACACCCAAAAACCGATGAGTCTCCACTAAAGCAAGAAGTTCGCCAGCAAGATAAAGCCGTGGCTCAGGATTGACAGGGCGTTGCCAGCAGAAATGCATAACGCAGGTCTTGGCAGCCGAAAACTGGAAGCCATGCGCTACAGCCCAAGACTGCACCTTGCGGATAGCGCCTTGCAGCTGATGTTCATCAGCTGCAATACCAATGGAGCTGTAGTAGAGGCAGAAGTCGTCAGCCTACAAGGAAGCCGAGACAGACGATCCCACCGCCGCAGCGAGCCCGTTAATTGTAATTATAAACATGCAGACACTTAAGACAGATCCCTGTGGTACCCCGTTCTCCTGAACTCGGGGAGAACTATGGGAGGCCACGACTTGCAGGCGGAAGGTATGATGCGACAGAAAATTTCGTAGGAAAATCGGCAGCGGACCCCAAAGACCCCAACCATGAAGTGTAGAGAGGATGTGATGGCGCCATGTCATATCGTACGCCTTCTGCATGTCAAAAAAAGACAGCTATGAGATGCTGACAGCGGGCAAAGACCATATGGATGGCTGACTCCAGACTCACCAGATTGTCGGCGGCAGAGCAGCCTTTATGGAACCCACCCTGAGACGGAGGCAGGAGGCCCTGAGACTCGAGTACCCAACTCATTCGCCGGCTCACCATGCATTCGAGCAACTTGCAAAGAACATTGGTGAGGCTAATGGGGCGGTAGCTGTCCACTTCCAATGGGTTCTTGCCAGGTTTCAAGAAGGGGATAACAATGCTTTCCCGCCATTGCGCCAGAAACTCATCCTCGAGGAGGTCGAGGAGGCGTCGCTGGCAGTCCACTGAAAGGTGTTTGAGCATCTGACAGTAGATGCCATCTGGCCCAGGAGCTGTATCAGGGCAAGCGGCTAGGGCACTTTGGAATTCCCACTCACTGAATGGAACATTGTAGGATTCAGGATGGCGGGTATGAAATGAAAGGCTCCGACGTTCCAACTGCTCTTTAATGGAGCGGAAGGCCAGTGGGTAATTCGCAGAAGCGGAACCGAGAGCAAAGTGGTCGGAGTCAGTACGAACTGCTCCATTCAGTGAGAGCACAGGGATGCTAACAGGGGTCCAATAGCCACAGAGGCACCTAATCTTGGCCCAAACCTGTGATGGAGAGATATGGAGGCCAATGGTGGAGACATACTGTTCCCAGCACTCCTGCTTGTGTTGGCGAATAAGGCGGCGGGCCCGTGCACGCAGCCGTTTAAAGGCGATGAGGTGTTCTATTGAGGGATGTCACTTGCGACACTGGAGTGCCCGCCGGCGATCTTTAATCGCCTCGGCGATCGCAGGCAACCACCAAGGCACAGTACTCCGCCGAGGGGACCCAGAAGAATGGGGAATGGCAGATTCGGCGGCAGTAACAATGCCAGTGGTGACCGAGTGAACCACCGCATCAATGTCTTCATTAGAAAGAGGCGCAATAACGGCCATGGAGGAGAACAAGTCCAAGTCAGCCTTATTCATAGCCCATCTGCAAGGGTGCCCAGAAGAGTGATGCTGTGGCAGTGACAGAAATATCAGAAAGTGGCCACTACCACACAGGTCATCATGTACACTCCATTGGACAGACAGTAAGAGGCTAGGGCTGCAGATCAAAAGGTTGATGGCTGAGTACGTGCCATGTGCCACACTGAAATGTGTGAAGGCACCATCATTTAAAATGGAAAGGTCGAGCTGTGTCAATACATGCTCAACGGTGGCGTCTCGACCTGATGCCACTGACCCACCCCACAGAGGGTTATGGGCGTCGAAGTCGCCCAGCAACAGGAAAGGTGGCAGCAATTGGGCTATCAGCACAGCCAGGACATGCTGCGGGACATCACCATCCGGTGGAAGATAGAGCCTGTGGCATCCACAACCGAACAGCGACAGCCTCTAAAGGTGTTTGTAGAGGGACACTCTCGCTGTGAAGACAGTGAAGGACATAGAAGCAGACGCCACCAGATACCCTTTTATAAGCTGCCCAGTTCTTATAATAACCCCGTTAGCCACGGAGGGCGGGGGTTCGTATCGCTGGAAACCAAGTTTCTTGAAGAGCAATGCAGAAGAAAGGGTGAAGGCTGAGAAGTTGTCGGGGCTCAGCAAGATGGTTGAAGAAACTGCCGCAGTTCCACTGGAGAATGAGGATGACATTGTCCATGGCTGAGAAAGGTGTGTAGGGACTGGGGAGGTAGATTACGCCACTGGGTCACTTGCTGCCACCGGTTCAGTACCCGTGCGAGTGACATCCATTGCGTCTGAGGGTCCGGCGAGATCCAGGTCTTCAGCAGATGCCAAAATCTCTAATACATCCTCAGACGCTGAGCTTGTAGGAAGCGGTGGGAAGGGTGCCACCACAATGTCGGGATTCTTGGGAACCTCTTTCTTTTTCTGATTCTTGCGTTGTGCCTTCAGTGGTTCAGGCTAGGAGGGCTTCACTGGGTCACTCTCAGGGACGGACGATGACCGTGAAGCCCTACGACCAGCGACCGGTGGTTGTTTCAGCCACTTGCGGGTGTCCGCTTTTCCGCTGGTCGGAACTTGCGAAGGGAGGTCCACAAGGGACCCCTTCCTGGCACAAGGAGCCAAAGAAGTCTTACGCTTCTCCAGCTGGGAAGTGGGAACTGATGTCCCTGACGGTTGGGGGGGGGGGGGGGGGGGGTTGGTCCTGAAGTAGATGGAGCAGGAGCAACAGGGAGTGAAGTGCCCCCAACAATCAAGGGGGCCGGTGGATTCTGACTGATCATAGAGCCAACCGTACATGACGACACGGGAGATGGGAAAACCGTTGTTGCAGCAGCGGCGTAGGTTGACGTCGTTGGCACAGGATGTAGCCTCTCGTATTTCTGCTTGGCCCCAGTGTGGGTCAGGCGGTTCAGGGTCTTATATTCTACGATCTTCTGTTCTTTCTAGAATACCCGGCAGTCCGGCGAGCAGGGGGAATAGTGTTCTCTGCAGTTAACACAGATGGGAGGCGGGGCAAATGGAGTATTGGGATGCGAAGGACATCCACAATCTCGACACATGATGCCGGAAGTACGTCGGGATGACATATGCCCAAACTTCCAGCATTTAAAACACCGCATCGGAGGAGGGATATATAGCTTCACATCACAGCGGTAAACCATCGCCTTGACCTTTTCGGGTAAGACATCACTCTTAAAGACCAAGATGAAGGCACTGGTGGCTACCTGATTATCCCTCGGACCCCGCCAGACGAAGTGAACACCTCGTCATTCTAGGTTGGCGCATAGTTCATCGTCTGACTGCAGAAGAAGATCTCTGTGGAATATAATACCCTGGACCATGTTTAGACTTTTATGGGGCATGATGGTAACTGAAACATCCCCCAACTTGTCACAAGCGAGCTACCTCCGTGACTGGGCAGAGGATGTTGTTTTGATTATAACTAAACCATAGTGCATTTTGGACAAGCCCTCCACCTCCCCGAACTTGTCCTCTATATGCTCCACAAAAAACTGAGGCTTCGTCGACATAAATGATTCACCATCAACTTGCGTACAGACGAGGTACCGGGGTGAATAATCTGCACTACCGTCTGTAGCCATACGTTCCTCCTGTGGAGTGGCCAGGGAAGGGAAATGATCTCTGATCATATTTCTTGCCATTGAGGTTAGACCTCGATCGCTTAGAGACTGCTGGTGGAGGCCCACCAGCGAGAGATGATATACCCCACTTCATTACAGGTCATCTGCCCTGATGCCACCCACTCCGACCAGGGGCTCTCTCCATGGGCGCCACCCAGCCACAGCAAAGCCCACCTGGCAGGATGGCCTTTGCTGGGAGTCCTGATGCCCCAGAAGGATAGGCACCTACTCCTCGGCATACGTGGGGAGGTAGCAGCTCAGGCATCAGCAGTGCGATCCCTGTGTAGTCAGGGGGCTACCACTAAGAGGGTACATGACGACCCCACCACAACGGGCTGGCTACTGTGCTGGATGTTGGGTGTCGAATATCCATGTATATCACAAGGGCAAACATGGAAGTGCACAATGGAGGGAATGTACGCTACCCGGAACACACTGCAGCTGATGTGGCCGGAAGCTCGGTGTAAGTCCAACTCCATGACAATATCGGGTGTGTCAGATCTTAGGGCAAGATGGATATAGAATGCACCACGTAAGGCGTCCTTCCCCAAATGGTACACACTAACGGAAAATTTTGAAATAGAGGGGTCAAACCCCTTAGGGAACCATCACATTAAAGGCCGAAACAGTTGATAGTCGCCTCTTACGACAGGCAGGAATATTTTTGTTTTTTGTTTGGAGAAGGAGACCAGACAACGAGGTCATCGGTCTCATCGGATTAGGGAAGGACAGGGAAGGAAGTCGGCCGTGCCCTTTGAAAGGAACCATCCCGGCATTTGCCTGGAGCGATTTAGGGAAATTACGGAAAACCTAAATCAGGATGGCTGGACGCGGGATTGAACCGTCGTCCTCCTGAATGCGAGTCCAGTGTCTACCCACTGCGCCACCTCGCTTGGTGACAGGCAGGAATACCGCGGCCCTATTCTTACCCCCGAGCCCGCAGGGGGGTAAGAGGGAATTAGTGTGTGTAATTGAGGAGCTTATAGAACCAGGTTCTACTGTAGTTTCTGACGCTTTTTCTTCTTATAGGGGTTTGGGTGAGAGGGATTACAATCATTTAGTACTGAACCATAGTTTAAAGATTAAAAATTATGAGACAGGGGCTTGTACGAATATCATAGAGGGGATGTGAGGGGCCGTTAAAGACAGTTCTTGTGAGGAGGAGAAGCACTCTTCTAACCTTCAGTCTCATTTAGATGAGTACTGTTGGCAGAAGAGCGACCATGAGGGCTACTGTTTTTTCGGGTTTTTTTAAGGGCTATCAGTAATATGTACAGGCCGACGGTGGTTTGTGTGGGTGGGTGGCTGCGGCTGGGGGGGGTTTAGTGGTTGGTAGTGTTTGTGATGGGGGGGGGGGGGGGGGGGAGTATGTGTGTTTGTGATTTAGTTGTGGAGGATCTATTTTGTTGCAGTTTTTGTTGAGTTTTAGTGTGTGATTACGATTTGTTTATTTTGTAATATTATTTTTTTTTTTTTAATCTCCCATAAGCCCAACCCCTCATCCAAGTCGTGGGAGATGGGCAACGGCACAAAGTAGGGGACTGCCTATAGGGGCGATGTACAGCGGGGACTTCGTGTGCCCCAGGACCGCTACGGTAGCTGGGAAGGCCCTATGGGAACCCTGAAACGTGACGGCTAACGGGGCTCTGGTGAAGCTGTGATAGGCCTAGCAAGCCAGTAGTGGATAAATCAACTGCTTTCAAAAAGGGAACATGCCTCGGATCACGGAACGGATTTAAAGGAAACCGACCAAGCAATGGAAAAGGATTACGAGATGGTTTACGAATGGGCACCTTAAACATAAGGACTCTAACTGGGAAGTTAGAAGAAATTGTAGAAATGATGGAAAGGAGGAAATTGGATATCTTGGGACTTGCTGAGACTAGGTGGAGAGGAGTTGGTGAAAAAACACTAAGTAAAGGATGTAAACTGTACTGGATAGGGAATGAGAGGGGAAGAAATGGAGTGGCAATAGTGGTCAGAGAGGGTCTGCAGGAGGAGGTGGAAGGTATCAATGATCGAAGTACGAGTGAAAGGAAAAAGCATTGAAATCATCCAAGCATACGCCCCACAGGTGGGGTGTACAAAAAAGGAGAAGGAGGAATTTGAAGATGACAGGCAAAAGCAGCTAAATGGAGGTAATCAGATTATAATAGGGGACCTCAATGCACATGTTGGCACAGACAGGAAAGGATTCGAGGAGATAATGGGACCAGAGGGCTGGGGGAACCGAAATAGAGAAGGAAAATTGTTGCTGGAATTCTGCAAGAGGAATGGGCTGGCGATCGCAAATTCCTGGTACAAGAAGAGAAGTAGCCACAAAATAACTTGGTACAGTGGAGACTGGTCCCAAACTTCAGCAGTAGACTATGTACTAGTGGATAGGCAGATGATGAGCAGCCTCACAGATGTTAAGGTCATTCCATCTGAGGCCTTAGACAGTGACCATCGGCTGTTGGTAGCCACCCTGAGAGAGAAAAAAGATAGGAGGGCAACAGACATACAGGAGAAAAGGTTGAAGACATTGATGCTGAAAGAGGATGAACGGAGGACCCAGTATCGGACACTGATCAGGAAGAAGCTGCCATAGGAAGATCAGAGAACAGTGGAAGAAGAATGGGGAGATTTTAAGAGGGCTCTAGTTGAGGCAGCTGAGACTGTGTGCGGAAGAACTAGCACAAAGAAGAGAAGTAAGGAAACCCCATGGTGGAACAACATATGTCAAGAGGCAGTACTTCGAAAGAACAAAGCCTTCAGAGAATGGTTCCAGACCCGAACAGAAGAAGCTAGGGTAAAATATAAGGGAAGCAAGAAAGCAGCACAGACCATAGTAAGGGCGGAGAAGAAGAAGTGGATGGAAAAATGGACAAGAATGTTAGAAGAGGACAGCGAAGGGAACAAAAAAGTACTTTACACCATGGTAAGAAATAAGAGGAACGACAGAAGCGAGTGCCTGAGGATCATGGATAATAATGGAAGAGTTGTAGAGGAAATGCATGAGCTCAAAAAGATTTGGAAGGAGTACTTTGAAGATCTGTTGAATGCCGTCAAGCGGGTAACTAACAGCGATGGAGAGCCTAAGGCAGCAGACGATTATAATAGTGGGGAAATTGATGATCTAACTTGGAATGAAGTGGAAGAAGCCATAAAGAGGATGAAAGGGGGCAAGGCACCAGGTTGGGACGAAGTAACAGTGGATATGATACGAGCAGCAGGAGAAGTAGGAACCCAGTGGCTATACAGAGTGCTGAGGGTGGTGTGGAAGGAGAACAGAATTCCTGAGGATTGGAAGAAAGGAATTATAGTCCCGATCTTCAAGAAAGGGGATAAAAGGAGATGTGAGAACTACAGAGGAATCACCCGGCTATGCCACTGTGGAAAAATCTATGAAAAGATCCTGGAGAAGAGAATAAGAAGCAGTATTGAAAGTAGACTGCAAGAGGAGCAGTATGGTTTCAGACCGGGAAGATCAACAACGGACCTCATATTTGCGGTAAGGCAACTGCAGGAAAGGCACTATGAGTACGGGAAGGACTTAATCATGGCCTTTTTAGATATTGAGAAGGCGTATGACAGTATCTATAGGGACAAGCTCTGGGATGTACTGAACGCAAAAGGGATAGATGAAGAGATAACACGAAAAGTCAGAAAAATGTATGAGGGAAGTGAGAGTTGTGTGAAAGTGGGGAGGGAACGTACTGCATGGTTCAAGCTGGAAAATGGGCTGCGACAGGGAAGTGCACTTTCGCCCTTATTGTTTATTATTGTTATGGATGAAATCCTACAGCAAGTATCAGATGCAATTGGAGATCATAAAATGAAAGCAGTGCTTTTTGCCGATGACCTGATGTTATGGGGAAATTGCGAGGAGGAGGTGCAAGAGCAGTTAGATGTATGGGAGGCAACGGCAGCACAGTATGCAATGCATTTCTCTGCAAAGAAAAGTGAAATAATTGTCACAACAAGGAAGAAGAATAGGCCAAATGTGGATATAACTTGTGGAGGGGAAAAACTACAAGTGGTAGAGAACTTCAAGTACCTGGGAAGCATGATTGAAAGTAAGGGGGGAAACGCAATGGAAATAAATGAAAGGTGCAGAAAAGTAGGGCAGTTCTTCAAATGCATTAGGGGGCTTATTTGGAGCAAGGAGGTGCCACAGAAATCCAAGGGAATTATATACCGAACCTACTTTGTCCCCATATTGGCACACGGAAGTGAGACATGAGTAATGCACAAAAGCGACAAAAGTAGAATACAAGCTAGTGAAATGAAGTTCCAGAGGAGCAGGTTGAGTGTAACAAGACGAGACAGATTGCGAAATGTGTATGTGTGGGAAAGACTAAAGGAGGAACCAGTACAGGACAGGATAGAAAAATCAAGACTGCAGTGGTATGAACACATGAAGAGAATGGATGAGGGAAGAATTCCAAAGAGGATGTTTGATCTGCAACTGGAGGGGAAGAGGCCCAGGGGAAGACCAAGAGATAGATGGGTGAAGGGAGTGAAGGAATGTGTGACGAGAAGAGGAGAGAACTGGACGAAGGTGGAAGAGGGGGAATGGTGGAAAGACAGAACACGATGGAGAGGCTTGTGTTCCCAACAGACCCAGCCAGTGGGTGGAAACTGTCCAAGATGATGATGATGTAATTTTTTTTTTTAGGTATTTTATTATTGGATGAGGGAGAGAGATTGTGGTGGCTGACCTAGGTTGCGGCGCCGGAACTTTGTTGTGGTAAGTTTTTATTTATTTTAGTGTATTTGTTGTGTGTTGTTGTGGCTGGTGGGGTGGTTCTGAGTTGTGTGGTTTGTTGTATTGGTGATTTGGTATTGTGTGTTGTTTTGCAGGTATGTAGTTGAAGGGAACTTTTAGATTCCAATTTGTGGTCGTATCTGTGGGTTTTTTGGCATTGGGTGTCGCTGTTGACCTATAGGGGTGAAGGGAACTGTTCGATTCTAATGGGTGGTTGTGGCTGTGGGTGTTCCGGTACCAGGAGTTACTGTTGAGCTATGTAGGTCAAGGGAAGTGTCTGATTCCAAAGTATGTGTTTAGTGGAATTTGGGGAGTTTTGTGTGGTTTGGTATGGTGGTTTGTGTCAATTTGTTTATATTTATTTTTTGTCCCAACCCAAAAACTCCCAATTTCACACACTTGTCCCGTTAGTTTGATTAGGTTATTTGTGGAATGTGTGTGTTGGTTTTTCAATGTATTTTCGTATTGTCATGTTTACGAAATGACGTCATAGGCGCCATACTGGAGTCGTAGTGTATGGTAGTTTCCGCCATATTTGTGACGTCATGGGTCAAAGCAGACGGGTGGAATCGGACGCTTCCGTTTTCCTATAGTTGCTCCCCAATATTGCTATACAGAAAATAGTTGAAGTCACTAATGAAATAGTTTCTTGCATTTCATTATTCAAATCGAATAGGGTCTATGAAAAAAAGAGAAATGTAAACAAAGTCTTGCAAAAACTCGACAATCTGCCGTGAACCATTGTTGTTAGTTGCCCTTTGAACAAGAGAAACAGAACTATTTTTGTTGCTATATTTCAATCATCAACAACAAAGACACTACTTTGTATTGTAATTGTAACCATAAAACAAGACATGATGTTCCAAGAATAAGGGTCACTACTCAGGGATACTACTGGAATGATCATTCAAAGCCGAAAGGTCTAGAAAACAAGAGCTCCCAAGTTGCATATCTTAACGGTTACGAGTGCTTGTTCAGTAAAAGAGATGTGTTTCACGGCAGAAATGGTGAACAAATGTTCATAGCTCTTAATGTATGCATTATAGAGCCCATGTTTATTCGACTTTTTGCTTTGAATGACTGTTCGCGTCATATCCCAGACCACTGATCATTCTTTCTCGGGCACCCTGTATACTACAAAGAAAGAATAGGAAGTACATTTAGTATTCAAAATGATTAAAGTTAGGGATGCTTTCTTCAAAATTTCGAAACAAGTGTTTTCCTCATGGTTATTGGATGAACATCTCAGTATCAAGTAATTTGGAGTATGTGTACGGTAAACAAAACTATGTATTGGATGAAATATATGCCTACTACATAACATGTGATACGCATTGTCTGTTGGGCCAATAAACCAGCAACCTTAAGTATTATGCGCAGGAAAGTTTCTAATCCAAGTGAAAAGATGAAAAGTGGCGATTGTAGGGCAAGCATGCAATCAAACATATGGCTGTACCAAACCGTGACACACCAGAAAAATGCTGCGGAATAAGATATTGTACACACTTAAATATTAAAATAAACGTACCAGCTCTTGAGCCTCTTCGACATGTCTTTCGATCTCCTGACTAATACTCTTTTTATCCGCTATAACATTCAACAGAAATAAAATTAAATGTGCAGCTGTAATTTTACATCACTTCGACACAGTTCATTCCATATTCATATTTCAAATGGAAACCCGACTGAATTAGAAACTACAGCCCACCATGAGTTGCCAGCTTTCCTATTTTGGCTGTGATATCTGCTGTCAAAACAGCATATTGTTGCGCGTGGCTTTCTATTAGTGACGCCATTCCCCCGAGGTTTTTCTTCGCAAAACTTGTCTCATTTGTATAGCACAACCATACAAATCTATTTTGTCTATAACATTTCACAAACCCGATTGTCCTGCCACGTAATTAAACCGACGTAACAGTATCTACACTACCATATTCGTACCCCTATTTTTTGTATATAATTAAATAAGAAATTGTACCTTCCCTACAAACACTTCACACTACAACAGACACGCCTATCAGTTTGTAAGTTTTGTATGCATTCTTTTCCACGAAATACCAACGATTTTCATTTGCGCTGGAGTTCTGAACTGTCATTCAACAGCTGTTTCAAGTAATTGGATACTGAACAGAAACTTCTTTCTTATCTGTGACAAGTTCACATAATATTGTAAATACAGCGAGTGCCCATATTTTATTTGCTGATCCTGTACATGTATCAGCCATAAAAAGACAATCCAAAATAAATTTTTGATATGTTCTTCGAGTCCATCGAATTTTGTCTTGTAATTTCCTTTGATACATTAAAAAAATGTCTAAATCCTGGCTATCCGAAATTTACATGTTTCTTCAGGTACACTTATTTGAAAGATTTCAGACTGGATCTTTCTTTTCGAACACAAGTCACTGTTGGTACCCCTGGTGACTGTATTAGAGATTACTCTTTGATCAGTTCTTCTTCCGGTGGAGGTCTAGGGGGTATGTGTGCAATTTGTCACGAGTATCTGATACAATCCTTACGGAGAGCTTTTTATTTTTGAGTGTTTGGTGTTAGTTGTACGTAAGTCAACCAAATCTTGTTACTTCACTGTTAGTTTTTGTCATAGGTGTTAAAAATGGTTCAGCGTCTGGTGTATCGGCGACGCCTGTCGTACAACACGAAAAGCAACAGGAGGCGTGTGTAAGTACCTTAACGCTTTCATTAAAATATCGTAGAGAGAGTAAATATTTGCCCGATACGTGGTTGTGAAACAGATTTGCCCAAGATGTGAAAATCAGTTCTAAATAAAGCATTTGTAATTTATACGGATCTTCCGCGATCATAAATGCCTGCTAGCATACTTAGTAGAATCGCGTGTGGTCAGATCATTTTATTCTGATTATAGACTGCAGTGTCCGTTATTTAGGCGATTGGCGAAGAATACTACTACTTTCGTTGTACTGTTAGTGAAAAAACACGATACGTAAAATACTGGGAAATAGATGAATTCTGACCTGAGGATACACGATTAAGACACTCTGTGCTGCTGTACATGGTGATATAGAATGTTAGGTGATAGACTTTCTTTGTTGCGTTGCTGGATACCTCGTAAAAGTGAAATGCCCCAAAACATTGTTTGTGGAAGAAGCAATTACGGAGCCAAAAGATTTTCAAAATGTATTCGAACTGCTTTCGCTTATGATGTAATCATAGGTTCCATTAAAATCTGGACGAGATGTTTCGTTGTCACATACTGCTGTATAATTAAGTAGGAATACATTCTTAGTTTTGAAAGAATCTTGAATCTCCGTGTACAGATAACTGCTTTTCATACTACTTAATACAGTAACATCACCATTTTTCCTTTGCTGAATGGATAACTTATGATTCTGTGTGGAAGTATTTGCAAGACATAGTTTATAAATTAGTTTGCCAAAATACAAGTGGTGTTCGGTAATTTTTTGTAACTGTTAATGATCAGAACATTACGTGCTACTGGAAGTCCTTGTAACACAAGCCCAAATTGTTCTGTGAAAGGTTCGTTATTGTTAAAAACTAGCTTAGGTATTTCATTCAGTGAATTAGGTTGACTGTGTTTTTCCTCAATTGTTTATTCATATGTTTGTTTATATTATTCAAATTTTCCTCATATTAGGCTGATGGGTCCTATATCTTTGTAATTGATACTTGGATAAATATGTTACTTGTACATTTTAGCTCTTAAATTCTTTTGCTGTTTACAATAAATCCTGAAGTTTTAAGTCCATTTTTGTCCTCTGGGTTAGGTGGCTGGTCTTCAGTCTACATCTTTCAGGCTATACTATTCAGCATTTTATTTGGTTCATTTGATGTTACAAATTTGTGTGGACTTTAAATTGCCCTAAGGTTCTATGCTATTGAAGATAACCAGGTCTGTTCATAGGAACAACTCCATACACCTTCATGTGGATTAAATTCAGCTATTGTGATAATTAATACTTCCTTCCTTTGTAAATCACCTACAGTGCAACAACTTGCTCTTTCTTAAATGCCAATTTGTTATTCTCTGTTGGCTTTGAAACATGCTTCTATTAATAAATATTTTGTTTGCAGTTTTGTAGATGGCTATGTTAATAACAGCACAACATAATTGTGATACCTTATGATACCTACATCATACTTTCTGCGTGACTAGTATCTAGTACCGCATTTTATTTGGTTTCCTGCTGATTCCAATTTTTTTTTCCGAACTGTGATGGTCATGAAAGTTGAATGAAGCTTTTGACCTTCAGTGCTCTAAATAGTTTACCTTTTCCCTGTAATTGCAACATACAGTCATTTATCTGCCAGTTAAGAGTTGAGTATATATGTCACCTCAGAACAAGATGTGTATTGATTTTGTCACCTACGAATTAAATGTTAGTCTTCGTTGGTGTTGCTGTCGTAATCACTTGTATTGTTTGTCACTCATTATCCAGGAGTATACGATTGCATATAGTTTGCACGGGTCAAGAGGAATGTTCGATACCTCATCTTCGACCAGTGATGTAATGTAAATGATTGCTATCATGTCATCTTCTGGTGTGTATTTCGCAGTTGAATGGTAATTTGTGGAAACAAAAACCTTGGATGTGGTAGCTGATATGTAGCACAACCTGTTGCCACTGATAAGACACTATGGTTACCATATGTTTTACAACATTTGTCGCTCATTTCCTGTGTCATTGTCAAAGCCAATCATTAATATCACTGTCAGATATTCCTGTTAATCCATTTCGTGTGTGCTACACAATGATATTCAATCCCTCGTTTCTGGGATGAGCTGATGGTTGTACACATTGCAATCTTCTGTTTTATCTTATCTATTGGTTTTACACCATGATTCCATTCATAGTGTCATACTGTCCACTCGTTGAATATTTTACTATTCAATTTCCTAAGTTGTTTTCTGTCTGTTTCACTGTGAAAAATGTACTGAATTTCAGGACACTAATTTATGGTGTCTCCCCAGGATCACTAGTTTTGAATGCTGATCAATCAAGATCCTGAACCAACTTTTCTGTGGCATTTTACACATACTCTTCAGCTGATTTTTTTCTGTCTTTAAGTACAAAGAAAAAAATTTTCGGCATTGAAAAGTTTTTTCCTTGGTACCCTGTAAATATACCTTGGAAAAAAAAGCAAACAAACTTGGCTGGGTGTGTGCAGTAAAGCACTAAAATAACTGACATCCCCTTGATAGCGTATTATTTTGAGCCAATGATGTAAGGCTTACAGTGATACAAAATGGCAGTCTTTATATCTAATGTGATCTCAACTACATAAACATGTGTAGTGGAAAGTTTAGTAGCTTTATTCAAGCAGGTAGATTGTGTCTAATATAGGTGCACAGACATTTTCATATTGTTGTGTCACAATTGGTAACTGTGTGAAAGATTGCTATGTAAAATAGTTATATATATTATTAAACATTAAATATTGCAAATAACTCAGCCTTCCCACCACAAAAAGTATTACTGTTGCATGAACAAAGTGCTTATTTTTCTGTTCAGCTTTGCACATGCCTTTTCCAACAGTGCAAACACGCATTTGTGTGTGTGTGTGTGTGTGTGTGTGTGTGTGTGTGTGTGTGTGTGTGTGTGTTGCTTCCCAGGTTAGATGGCAATCTCTTGTGCTCTTAAGCAGATGGCAGGTAGCTGAGGACCACATGTTTCATTTTATGTCTTATGGCAATTTATCTGCAACAGTGTACATAGACGCCAAAGAAAGCATGCTGAAATTTATAGTGATAACAAACACAGAAGTCACGTGGAACTCTGCTTCTGAAGATTATTGGAATAAAAAGTCTTGATTTGGTGCCCTAAGCCTCAAGTAATGGGTAAAAAATCTCTGTTCATATAACTGTAGAGAATAAGATAAGTCTCAAAATAGGATAATGGAGGAGTCGTAGTCTACAAATTTATGAAGTGTGTGAGTGAAAACTATGAACAAGTATTCATGCTGTGGCAACTTAATAGCACAACAGTTGAAGAGCCTGACATATGAACAAAAGAAGAGGTAGCCTATGTGTAGATCCTCAACAAATGACTAGAAATTGAAATGGACATTGGTGATGCAAAAAATACTAAACTTGAGAATGAAATCTCTGTTGCAGTGGATTCTGGGGTTTGCAACATCCTCAAATTTGAGTCCAGGGTTATTATTCTTTATATAGCCCATCATTAGCCTACATAAGATATATATATATATATATATATATATATATATATATATATATAATACAGCACATTTGGCATGTTGAAAGTCAATTTACTTTCGCACAATGGTTAAGAACCTCACTTAAGGGGGGACGTACACGAAACTGCAGTAATTTTAAAAGTATTTTATAAAACTCTAATTTTTTAAGATAATCAATCCAAATTTGGTACAGTTATTAAGAAATGTTATGCGCATATGAACCTAAATTTTCATTTTTATTGACCTTTTACATCTTTAATTATTAACAATTAATTTTTTTTCAACAATGTAATTACAAATGTTCCTTTTTTGAGAAAACTGTGAGAGCAATGTTAATGAATTTTTGTACACACTTTCATACCAAATAATTACAAAACTCTGTGGAGCAGAATTTTTATATCTTCTTTTGTTCAGTTTTTACGGGTCTCCCAATTTCCCTGAAAAATAATATATCAAATTTAAGGAATATTTTCTACCATAAATACCTTACTATTTTATTAAATGAAAATTCCTTCCACAGAATTTTTCACTATAGTACTGACTAGTCATATACCAAATTTCACTTCTCTACCTTTTGTGGTTTTTGAGAAAAAGGTACATAAAGTTATAAAAATGTAAGTTACGGGAAAACTGAATCAATGATTTGATAGTGTTTGTATTAGGTCTTACCGTCTCTGTGTGAACTAGTGCAAGCCATATGCATACTCCTCTTCATCTGCAAGCAGTCTCTTCTTTGCTTGTCTTCTTTGGTTAACCTGCTGTTCAATTTTATTGGCTGTAATATCAGCCGCAGCAACTCTTTTGTCATCGATGTCCTTCAATATTGAATAGGTGAAAGCTCCTGGATGAAATCCTAGCCTCTGTAGAGTTTTTATTCTTCCAAGATTACCATTGTTAAAAACTAAACAAGCATCATATGCAGCAATTTCAACAATAATTGTTGAAACAAATGTTGTTTTTGGGCAACGTTTCCAAATCAGTGAGTTGTAACTTTCATTAGGGTTTTGTGTCTTTCCATGCACACACTTTCGTAGGAGGTCTGGCTCTGCTAAACACCTAAATGTTGGTTTTATAGCACTTAAAACAGCCACAGGTAAACTGTGCTTGTGTGAATAGTTCATGCCATCACGCTCAGCCTGCTTGAATTTGCACCACGATATGTCACACAAATTATGTACAGGTTTGTCATCTGTGGATAGTTTATGAAAATAAATAGACCACACAGCCTTCTGCATGTTATTCAAATTTCCACTGTTGTCCCTTATTGCCTTGCCATAGTACACTTGTAAAGAATGAATTTCTTTGTCTGTGAGTCTGTTGGGACCACCTAAAAGTTTTCCATCCTCAAGTTTCCTGCCCTTCAATTCACGTTTCAATTTTAAAAGTCTGCCTCCCATTCGTTTTTGCACATGTCCAACACATTCCAACTTTTCTATAGCACAATGGGGACCATAAGGTTCACTTTCCAAAACAGTTTTGAAGGAGCTGGAGTCACCATCACCAAGGTATTTTGTGTATCTAACACCGTACTTTTCCACACTTCGATGGAACATAAGTTTCATAGCTGCAGGTTCCATTCCACCACTAGAACCAGAATAATTTCTACAGCACACTTTCTTGTGTTCAACCTGCCACTTATTTTCTTCCACTTCACCAGCTCTCTTTCCGAGTACACAGCTATAGCAATATTTGCTCATTACCTGAACGTCAAGAATTTTTCCAGTATCAACACTAATGACAGATGATACTCCATACAGTGATGTATGTCCACGCTTCATCCACGTTCCATCACATGACACACACAAATCGGTGTCTGGCGTGTTATCTGCTTCTGTCTTTAGTTCACTATTCATCTTCACAGCTTCCTTTGCAGAGGACTTCAAGTTTTCTTCCACTTCCTCTTGAAGAGCACTTAGCAGTGTTTTATTTCCAGTGGTGTACCTAGCACTTGGTTGTGGCATGTTCATGATCCCACAAAACAGTCTGGTACCTTCCCTGCCTATGCCCAAACATCTCATGCCATATATTAAACGCATATTTGCTTCATATATCCGGTTACTTGATGCCGAAGTTCTAAAAGCAGTGTCTGAATGACAGCTTTCACAAGTAAGATGCAACATACACACTATTCCAATTCTGTTTTCTTCGTCATATAATCTCAAACTTTTTGCACCACAGTCAGCACATACACAAGCAGATGATATAATATCAGATAGTATTTTCAAATCAATAAGCCTAAAACCACTAGTAGCTTGAGTGTCTGAGCCACAATCATCAAGTGATTGACAGCTGTCAATTTTCCTTCTCGAAGCACTCGCTTTCTTGGTTGAAGTATCGTTTCCATTTGTTATTATGGGGCTGGTTTTCAAGTTGTCTTTACTACATCGAGAAGCTTGACACTTTCTAACCTTTTTAAACACCTTACTAGAACGCGGCATGCTGCAAAATATAATAACAAGTCTACTTACAACTTTCGTAAAAATGTATTCCAAACAAACACTCGTAAACAAACGCTATAAATCAAAGAATATAAAACCAGCGGCAGAGATATTATTCCACAGCCTTCTTGATGTAGTACACAAACGTTCCCTGCATTGTGACTGCACAAAACTGGAAAAAAACGCAGTATAAATAGATATACGAGAGGATGAAGACCAAGATGGGGGGGCGTCGCCCTGTGCAAGCTATTACAAATTATTATTTTTTTCCCCCTTAGAAGCGGAATTGGAACGTAATATTTGGTAATTGAAATTTCAATACCATGTAGTAAATGAAGAGCCAATAAAATTTTTTTCACAAATTTGGTCATTTTCATGTACGTCCCCCCTTAAGTATAGTCACTAAAATGTTTTGTTTTGAAGTGTGAAATAAATCAACAGGTATATAATTCACTCATTGCCAGCTAACAAAAGTTATTGTCAGCCTTATCACTGCAGTTACCCACGCTGAAAATCTAGATCTAAAATCTTGCTGTGACCTGAAATTTGCAAACAAATAGTTGCCACTTTTTTCTGTTCCTCTATTCTTTTTATGTTGCATTTTGTCACAGTAAATGCAGCACCAGCTCCTGAGAAAAGAAGGGGATGCATAGTAGGCTACTTACGCATGGAGTAACATGTAAACGCAAGGAGGCATTTGCATAAATATGTTCTTTCCACAGATTTGGCTGCCACTGGTTGGTTTGTAGCATATTATTCATGCTTGGCTGACCCAGCAGTGTACAAAGTGGTTCAGAAACTGGATTCTCACTGCCAAGGACAATACCTGAAATCATTGCCTGCCCTTATAGGTGTAAGGTTTTAATGGTTTCCTTAAATCCCTTAAGGCAAGTGCTATGATAGTTTTCTTTGATAAGGGCAGGGTAAATCTCCTCCTCCAATCCAAAAGTATGCACCATCCACATTACCTCATCATTTATGGGATGTTAATCTTTCCAGCAACATTTTAACTTTTACGAATTTGCTTCAACTCTTTGCAGAATGTTTTCTGTTGTGTATTCTAGTGGAATCTTTTGAGGCTGAGGATGATGTTGTAAATGTGTTTCTCCACAAATTGCCTGCTTACATTTTCACAATGCAATATAGGTGAGGCAGCTTTGATTGCCAAGATAACTGATAGAGGCCTAATAGGAACTAAAAGTTGGCATTTTTTGTATTATTTTTGTTCTGTGCTAGTCAAGTGTCATATGTTGACTATCTAATGTTTCAAGGTCGCTTTGTATTGTTTGTCACTTGCACTTTATTTTCTACTTGTGGTAGGCTGTTGGTGTCAGAAGAGCATTTCAATGCCAAGTTCTGCTGCTTCATTTGGATTGTGCCAGATAAGTGTTTGGTGGATACAGAGGACTTCTGATAGTATCTTTCCTTTGGGGCAAATAATACAGATAATCGGTTGGAAGTTACCATTTATCTTAAATGGGTTTCGGAGTTTGAACGTAAATAAATACTTGTATGTAATCCAGAAATATGCACCAACAATTTTGTAGTGCAACCATCTGTAGATTTTGGCAGCTGTAGGCCATATATCACTATTTTTTATCATGAAAGGCAGTGCATACTGTGTTCCAAGGATAGACAGATATGCAGAGCACTTATTCTCATTAGCAACAAAAAGATTAGTTTCTGTGATACGTGGAATGGAGAATGTTGTATACTGCACTTCTTAGAGAACGTGAAGTAGTTTTAATAATATAGTGGACTTTATCACGTCGACTGTGTATTGCTTAATAATGTGATAGCAGCATAGTTCAGGCATGTCAGCTGCCATTTCAGACAGCAGAATACACTGATTGCTGTGGTATTGTTGTGATTTCTCATAGTATGTTCATAAATTTGAGCATCAAATGTTGTAAGAATACTGTAATTTATTTATCTACATCCACATTCATACTCTGCAAGCCACCCTGTTGGTCATAGTGGAGTGTACCTTATGCTACTATTAGTCATTATATTTCCTGTACCGCTCACAAATGAAGTTAGGGGAATAATGATTTGCCTGTTTGCCTCCATACATGGCCTAATTTCCCCGGACTTGTTTTCGCGATTATTATGTGAATTATATGTTGGTGGCAGTAGAATCCTTCTGCAGTCTATTGCAAATATTGCTTCTCTAAATTTTTGCAGTATTGTTTACATAAAAGAATTTCTTCCCTCCAGGTGTTAGTTGGGTGGAACATGTTATTTTGCATTCACATTCATATATAAATATGGCTACATGCTGGCCATTTGCGTTTTATTTATTTATTTTTAAATTCCCCCCCCCCCCCCCCCCCCATGAACTATGGACCTTGCCGTTGGTGGGGAGGCTTGCGTGCCTCAGCGATACAGATAGCCGTACCGTAGGTGCAACCACAACGGAGGGATATCTGTTGAGAGGCCAGACAAACGTGTGGTTCCTGAAGAGGGGCAGCAGCCTTTTCAGTAGTTGCAAGGGCAACAGTCTGGATGATTGACTGATCTGGCCTTGTAACAATAACCAAAACGGCCTTGCTGTGCTGGTACTGCGAACGGCTGAAAGCAAGGGGAAACTACGGCCGTAATTTTTCCCGAGGGCATGCAGCTTTACTGTTTGATTACATGATGATTGCGTCCTCTTGGGTAAAATATTCCGGAGGTAAAATAGTCCCCCATTCGGATCTCCGGGCGGGGACTACTCAAGAGGATGTCGTTATCAGGAGAAAGAAAACTGGCGTTCTACGGATCGGAGCGTGGAATGTCAGATCCCTTAATCGGGCATGTAGGTTAGAAAATTTAAAAAGGGAAATGGATAGGTTGAAGTTAGATATAGTGGTAATTAGTGAAGTTCGGTGGCAGGAGGAACAAGACTCTGGTCAGGTGACTACAGGGTTATAAACACAAAATCAAATAGGGGTAATGCAGGAGTAGGTTTAATAATGAATAGGAAAATAGGAAGGCGGGTAAGCTACTACAAACAGCATAGTGAACGCATTATTGTGGCCAAGATAGACACGAAGCCCACACCTACTACAGTAGTACAAGTTTATATGCCAACTAGCTCTGCAGATGACGAAGAAATTGAAGAAATGTATGATGAAATAAAAGAAATTATTCAGATTGTGAAGGGAGACGAAAATTTAATAGTCATGGGTGACTGGAATTTGAGTGTAGGAAAAGGGAGAGAAGGAAACATAGTAGGTGAATATGGATTGGGGGACAGAAATGAAAGAGGAAGCCGCCTGGTAGAATTTTGCACAGAGCACAACATAATAATAGCTAACACTTGGTTTAAGAATCATGAAAGAAGGTCGTATACATGGAAGAACCCTGGAGATACTAAAAGGTATCAGATAGATTATATAATGGTAAGACAGAGATTTAGGAACCAGGTTTTAAATTGTAAGACATTTCCAGGGGCAGATGTGGACTCTGACCACAATCTATTGGTTATGATCTGTAGATTAAAACTGAAGAAACTGCAAAAAGGTGGGAATTTAAGGAGATGGGACCTGGATAAACTAAAAGAACCAGAGGTTGTACAGAGATTCAGGGAGAGCATAAGGGAGCAATTGGCAGGAATGGGGGAAATAAATACAGTAGAAGAAGAATGGGTAGCTTTGAGGGATGAAGTAGTGAAGGCAGCAGAGGATAAAGTAGGTAAAAAGACGAGGGCTAGTAGAAATCCTTGGGTAACAGAAGAAATATTGAATTTAATTGATGAAAGGAGAAAATATAAAAATGCAGTAAGTGAAACAGGCAAAAAGGAATACAAACGTCTCAAAAATGAGATCGACAGGAAGTGCAAAATGGCTAAGCAGGGATGGCTAGAGGACAAATGTAAGGATGTAGAGGCTTATCTCACTAGGGGTAAGATAGATACCGCCTACAGGAAAATTAAAGAGACCTTTGGAGATAAGAGAACCACTTGTATGAATATCAAGAGCTCAGATGGAAACCCAGTTCTAAGCAAAGAAGGGAAAGCAGAAAGGTGGAAGGAGTATATAGAGGGTCTATACAAGGGCGATGTACTTGAGGACAATATTATGGAAATGGAAGAGGATGTAGATGAAGATGAAATGGGAGATATGATACTGCGTGAAGAGTTTGACAGAGCACTGAAAGACCTGAGTAGAAACAAGGCCCCCGAAGTAGACGATATTCCATTGGAACTACTGACGGCCGTGGGAGAGCCAGTCCTGACAAAACTCTACCATCTGGTGAGCAAGATGTATGAAACAGGCGAAATACCCTCAGACTTCAAGAAGAATATAATAATTCCAATCCCAAAGAAAGCAGGTGTTGACAGATGTGAAAATTACCGAACTATCAGCTTAATAAGTCACAGCTGCAAAATACTAACACGAATTCTTTACAGAGGAATGGAAAAACTAGTAGAAGCCAACCTCGGGGAAGTACAGTTTGGATTCCGTAGAAATACTGGAACACGTGAGGCAGTACTGACCTTACGACTTATCTTAGAAGAAAGATTAAGGAAAGGCAAACCTACGTTTCTAGCATTTGTAGACTTAGAGAAAGCTTTTGACAATGTTGACTGGAATACTCTCTTTCAAATTCTAAAGGTGGCAGGGGTAAAATACAGGGAGCGAAAGGCTATTTACAATTTGTACAGAAACCAGATGGCAGTTATGAGGGTCGAGGGACATGAAAGGGAAGCAGTGGTTGGGAAGGGAGTAAGACAGGGTTGTAGCCTGTCCCCGATGTTGTTCAATCTGTATATTGAGCAAACAGTAAAGGAAACAAAAGAAAAATTCGGAGTAGGTATTAAAATTCATGGAGAAGAAATAAAAACTTTGAGGTTGGCCGATGACATTGTAATTCTGTCAGAGACAGCAAAGGACTTGGAAGAGCAGTTGAATGGAATGGACAATGTCTTGAAAGGAGGATATAAGATGAACATCAACAAAAGCAAAACAAGGATAATGGAATGTAGTCTAATTAAGTCGGGTGATGCTGAGGGAATTAGATTAGGAAATGAGGCACTTAAAGTAGTAAAGGAGTTTTGCTATTTGGGGAGCAAAATAACTGATGATGGTCGAAGTAGAGAGGATATAAAATGTAGGCTGGCAATGGCAAGGAAAGCGTTTCTGAAGAAGAGAAATTTGTTAACATCCAGTATTGATTTAAGTGTCAGGAAGTCATTTCTGAAAGTATTCGTATGGAGTGTAGCCATGTATGGAAGTGAAACATGGACGATAAATAGTTTGGACAAGAAGAGAATAGAAGCTTTCGAAATGTGGTGCTACAGAAGAATGCTGAAGATTAGATGGGTAGATCACATAACTAATGAGGAAGTATTGAATAGGATTGGGGAGAAGAGAAGTTTGTGGCACAACTTGACCAGAAGAAGGGATCGGTTGGTAGGACATGTTCTGAGGCATCAAGGGATCACCAATTTAGTATTGGAGGGCAGCGTGGAGGGTAAAAATCGTAGAGGGAGACCAAGAGATGAATACACTAAGCAGATTCAGAAGGATGTAGGTTGCAGTAGGTACTGGGAGATGAAAAAGCTTGCACAGGATAGAGTAGCATGGAGAGCTGCATCAAACCAGTCTCAGGACTGAAGACCACAACAACAACAACATTTTTAAATTCCTATTTGAGCTCAGGAAGCGTACCTATAATGCTTGCATATTGATAGAAGCTACCAGTAACAAATCCAGGTTGTCAAAAAGGTCAGTTGACCGTGTACTTAACATTAGATTTGTCATAAGTCCCAGTGAAAGTATAGTAATGAGACTGCACTTCATGAATTGTTATGTGATACAGGGTCATTCCACATCAAAGGGCCCGATATTTAAAAGTGCCCCCTCCCCTCAACCATCTGCAAATGTAATGAAATTTGATGTGAAAGTTTTGTGTGGTCTTTGATGGTTATATACCAACTTTCAGTCCAGTATCTTCAGTGGTTGAATTTTTAGGGGCTTTTAAAGAGAGGCTACTCACCTTCTCATAACATAAGAAGGTGCAAATGTGCCAAGCTTGCTAGACATTTTTAATAGTTCTAGCAAATGTTTTGTCATTGTCTTTAATATACATAGACAACTTTTTATTCTGAATCACACCAAATTTCAAAACTTAGTGTGGATTGATTTTGTTCTGCCAGTACTTAATAGTGCAAACTACGCACTCCAAATGTGTAACTGGATCCGTTTGTGCTGCATCTTTATGTGGATAATGATAAAACTCCACTGACATCACTCTCGTCACTGTTACAGACACTTGAAGTTTCACTGTCATTATTGTCATTTAAAGAGATAATCATCTCTTCCACTGAAGTCTCCAAAGCACCTTCATCTTTCCATGCTTTTTCCATAATGTTGTGTGTATGTTTGACGGCTTTCTTCCAATCTTCAGTGGTAACATGAGTAATAGCTTCTGTAGTGCGTGCTTCTACTGCAGAGAGTGTAAATTTTTGGTTGTTCCTGGCAACGGAACCTTTTAATTTGGGCACATATGAACTCTATAGGGTTGAAGTAGTAGTGGTATGGTGGCAGCCTGACGATTGTATGCCCATATTTTTTTTGACAGTTCGTCGATTTCATATTTTGGAAATTGCGGTTTATGGAAATTTATTTTTTCCACAAGCTCGACCTTCTTAAGGTCATGAGATATATTTATGTTAAGACGCTCAAGCTGATTAATCATTTCCTCCTTCCGCTTTGCCATGGTAGGTGCTTTATCAACAACCGAATGATATGGAGCATTGTCTAAAACAATTGTTGATGGTTTATGTAGATGGGGCAAGAGCTTCTACGAACCACTTTGTGAATGTAATGTGGTTCATATCTTCATGATAATCTCCTGTCTTCTTTGATTTAAAGAGAAGGAGACAGTTTGGTACAAAACCTTGTGAGGTGCCTGCATGCAGTAGAATCAGTCAGCTCCCCTTACCAGACGGCACCTGCGTTGCTCCTTTAATCGTGTTGTCTGTCCGCCCCTGATTAACTACGTGACCAGAATTAGCACGTTTCATCGAGCCAAACCACTTCTTATGCTAAACATTTGTCTTAAAGCTCGGCATCGCCATGCAGCAATATCTTCCCTTTCCATCAATAGCGTATGACCACAAAATTGTCCGTAGTCAAATCCTACATTGTGCAAAACTGTGAATAACTATGTTTGACTACCCTGAAAAAGCCCTGATTCTTTAAGTGTAACCAATAACTTTGAGAGTGTGGGATGTTCCTTTCTGTGATGATAATCGTGAACATAACGACGAATTGCGTCCTCTGCGAATGAATCTAAATTCGTAACACGCCTATCCATAGAAGGTTTCTTCCTGGGAGTACCAGGTTTGGATGGTTCTCCAACTTCCTTTTCTGTCTCAAACAGTTCCTTCCCAATTTTTACGACTGTGTCTCTGTTGATATTCAGAGCTGATGCCTTTCTATATACTACCTTGCTAACGGAGAGTAGTGGGCCACCATCAAGTTTTTCACTCTCAAAGTAATTTCTTAACAGACAAACCATTTCTCTACACTTTCCTCATGCAGCAATCCCCTGTCCACTAGAATGATGTCAAACTTTTCTAATTTTTAATGTACTTTCTTCTGACATATTAAATAAGACACAACAAATAACTGTCACAGAAACAATCCAGTAACGCCTAAACTGCTACAAAACAAACACAGCGCGCAGCGATCGCCCAGACTCACTGCAACTAAATCGCGACACAAGTGGAAGTGTTGTGGACTGTGTGCAATCTTAGTGTTGAGTGCTGAGTTTTTGAATAATCAATAGCCATTGTTGTAGCTGAATTGAAGCACTAAAGCAATATGATTTGGTAGGTTCATTTGTATATTTTACATAAAACAATGACTGAATCAGGATATTCATGACCTTTCAAAATTGCTTACTACAAGTTAATAAACTATAGTACGAAATGAACCAAGAGACCATTGCACCCGCTACTGTGGGGGATCTGATGGAGAAGATTGTAATAAGTTATCACCATTCTATTATGGCAGACGTCGACTACAATCAGTTAAGGAAATGTGACAAGGACTAAGAGTTTGTACAAAATAGGCCTGGGCTTGATTTTACTGAAGATGCCCAAGTTTGTTCTTACCATAATGTCTTGTTGATGACAAAACTTCAATTCATGCAGAAGACACGCTGCAACCCATTTGGTAAGGAAAAACATGTAACCAAGAAGCAACAATTCCAATGTCTGATGGGCTGAAGTTTGTGACTAGCCAAGTTTTTAAACCTGGTCACAAAATTTCTACCAGGTGTAGACTTTGAAATGGCCCGAAAAGAATCATCAGCATAAGCAAGAATCACCATCCACTGAAGACATGGATGTTGTTGATGCTTGTGCTGTTGCTAATATTTAATTATCATCACTCAGAGACCCACCATTAAAGTTTCAGCAGATCAGCAAAAAGGATTCAGTGGGGTACATAAAGCACAAAGTTCTGTAAGCCAAAGGTAGCATTACTAACGTATTTGCCACAGCTGCTAAAGCTTAATCTTAAGCTTCAGACTTCAAGCAATTGCAGTAAAGTTCGAATTTGGACTCTGGCCCTGTGCAATTGTACTATTGAAAAAGCTGTTAAAGAATTTGCTGTTTCAACTGAAATGGCGAAGAAGGCTAGGAAATCAAAGATAGAAGATGGGTTGGCAACACCTGCAAACCGAAAAGAGGAAAATCTCAATGATGAAGTAAAACAAAATGTCCGCACTTTTTTAAAAATAGGAGTTCTCTTGTTTATGCCGAGGCAAAAAGCATTGTGTTGCGTAAGAATAAATGGCGAAGAGATTCATAAGCAGAAACACCTACTCCTTTGCGACTGGAAAGAAATGTTCATTGCTTATTGTAAGCAATAAGGAAATCAACTGAGCTCAGGCCGAAATTTTGTTCTATAGTTGGTGTTTCTGGAATCACATTCAGTGTGTGTGTGTGTGTGTGTGTGTGTGTGTGTGTGTGTGTGTGTGTGTGTGTGTAGCAATATCCAACCAAGGTGATTAAAAGGATTTAATTTTTTTTAAAGTATGCAGGTTGGAATCAAAATATTATATGCTGCAACATTGAGAGTAATGTCCAGGAAAAATGCAATTATAGGTTTTTCTTGAAGACACTTTTAAAGACTATGACCCAGAAAAAAACAATGGAATACAAACAGTGGGTTCATAGTGACAGAGATACATTGGAAACATGTCAGAGAACTGTTCAAGATTTCATGGAGACATTGATTTTGAAAATTACTGGTTTAAGAAGCCTTCACATTTTGTGAACACACTAAAGACTATACATTAAACAGCTAAAAAGAAATCTTGCAGAAAATAATTATATTGATGGATTTTGCTAAGAATTATTTGTTGTTCAAGGAGTTGTGCAAGGATTTCATTGAGTTAATATTCAGGACACATCACATATATTTGTTGTCTATTTTGGTAGCATTTGTGTGCTCAGCTACTGCTTCGTCATGATACCATTGCTGTCCATGTGTTTCAGATAAAGTTAATAGTATATTTAAAGACAAAGATTGAAAACATTAAGAATGTTTATTATTTTTGTGATGGTTCAGCTGCAGCTGCTTAGTATAAGAATTTCAAAAATTCCATCAATTCATGTCTGCATGAAAAGGATTTTGGCATCACTGCCAAATGGAATTTTTTGGAACAATTTGCATATAGAAAATTTTGGCCAACTTTGCAGATGCATGTATATATTTTCAGCTAGGCATCCATTGTTAATTTTTTCCATATGTAGATATCATAGGTAGGAATAACCTTCTGAAGTTGTGGTGTGATTGGTTCATATGAGAAGTAGCAGTTGTCGGTCAAACATTGGCTATCAGAATAGTGTGACAAATTTTTGATCCACTTTACAGGCTTGTATCTATATTTATGTATGACTAAATTCCCAATTTTTTCCGTGGTGTGATTCAGCATAAAAAAGTTATCTGTGTATATTAAACCAAATGACCAAATGTATGCTAGAACTTTTACAGAAGCCTAGAAAACTTGGCACATTTACACCTTCATATGTGATGTGGAGAGGAGTGGCCTCTCTTTAAAAGCCCCTAAAAATTCAACCACTAAAGATACTGGACTGAAAGTTGGTATATAACCATCAAACACTATATATAACTTCCACACAAAATTTCATTAGATTTGGAGGTGGTCAAATGGGGACCTTCTGGTCGCCTTGACAGGGATGACCCACAGATGAATATGACTGAAATGCATAGTCAGAATAAAATACGTAGCTACAGTTCTGTGTTATATGGTCAGTTCCTAACATTACTGGCAATTGGCAAACACTGCCTACACAAAATATTTGCTATTTATTATTCTGTTTGTGGAATGCAATGAAGTTCTTAGACAATTCTGCAGTTCTCCCATCATATTTGAGAAGGGAATTGACTGATTAAAAAAATCTCTCGCAGTAAACTTTGTTGAATTATTTGTTTTCATTTAGATGTGAATGGGCAGTAGGTAAAATAAAATATCTTGCTTGTTGCAGTGTCCGTACTCCTGGTGGAAAGCTGGTATACCAATATTTGAAAAAACCTAAGAAGATCCCAAGGTGTGGACAATGCAAGGACAAGCTGAGGGGCATAATTCCAGCTAGGCCAATGGAAAGATCAAGAATGTGCCGCAGGAAAAAGACTGTGAAAAGGGCATATGGTGGAGTCTTGTGTCATAAATGTGTAAAGGAAAGGTTAGTATTGCTTTTTGTTAACTAGGAATTTATTGTACATTGAACAGCGAGAAGATACGTCAACGTTGTTTTGCATAGTATGCTCAAGTTATGTTGCCTTGTTCAACAGAATCTTTCTAAAAAGTTTTTGTTTGGTGGAATAGTATTGGTTTTGGCACAGATGAATTTCATAGAGGTAACATGTAGTCATCATTTGACATATTTGTGCATTTAAATGTCTGGTAATGATTTTTGTTTTCAAGCCAGTATTATAAAATGCAGTGAGGTTATTTTTGTGGTGCAAATTGTATTTGAATCACAGTATCTGATATTTGCTTCTTATGTTGTGTCAGTTTAATGAACGCACCTTTTTTTCCTTCCAGAATTATTCGTGCATTCCTCATTGAAGAACAGAAGATCGTCGTTGAGGTGCTGAAGGCTCGTCAGTCATCTGGAGATGCAAAGAAAGCTGATAAATAATTATCAATGGACATATTTAATAAACTATAAAAGTTATTAAACTGATTTTTTTGTAATGATACCTGTATTCTTTCGTGACTTACAATTTTGCGTGGAGAGGATCTGCTCATTGATCAGAATAGCTCCTTCAACTTAGTGACAATAGTGAATTTTGTCTTAAATATGAGAAGGGTGAAAGGTTATTCAGGAATGGCATTTTGCACACAAAAGCTTTCTTTTATTTTTGAGGTTTTCTCTTGTTAGTTTGGATGTTTGTTATATCTTTAAAGATTGGGCGAGAATGCTGCCTTCACACACACCGAAACTTTAAACTTTCACTTAACTGCCTCATACCAGTCACATACAGACTTGCCCAGCATACATTTTTTTTTTTTTTTTTTTTTTTTTTTTTTAAAAAAAAAGGGAAAGCATAACATGAAAATACTTTCTTGCCATCAATGAGATTGAGTGTAGGCTGTAACTTCAGTTTTAAGGTCTGCCTTTTGTGATGAAAAGTGCATAGGATGTTGGAAAGTCTGCAGTTCTCTTGTCCTTCTGAAAATAAGTCTTTCATTGTAAGAAACATATTTATTAGTATGTTACATGAGGTACACATGGTAGATGGTTTTTACAGTACTAACATAATGTTCTTCTGTTGTGCCTGACAGGCAGAGGCCTCTTAGTTTGACACTTTAGGGGACATCACAGCTATGTCCTGCACAGTGAAATAGCACTTGGAGTCAGCATGATGTGACTACCATGCTTCCTATAAAACGAAGGGGTCATCTGCATCTGTTTGTGGCCTAGTAGGGAAGTATTGGTATTACAATATAACTGGTGTGATGATCTCAGAGCTTACTAGATAGATCTGAGTATGCTTATTGACAATGAGTGACATGGCAGTTTAATGGGTTAGTGTACGTTCTGTGAATAAATCATGTTATTGACAAAGTAACTGCTACTAGTTGACATACTTCTATAGATTCCATTTTTACTCGCTAGGCTGTAGATTCCATCGAAGAAATAGGGTTGATGTTGGCATTATGACATTCCTTGCACAACTGCAGTTATGATGACTGTTGTAATTATAACTCTGATGTCTCCTTTTTTTCAGGTATGGAAATATTGTTGTGGTTATAAAGAATTTATTTAAAAGTAGTGAAAATCAGGAGAACTGTAAACATGTATTTTCAAATTCTATTGGTTTTTAATTTAGGATATATAAGTAGAGGTTTGACATTTAAAGATTCGAGGGAGGGTGAGGTAGATGCACTTATGAATACCACAGTGTTTGTGACACCAAAGATAATGAAAGAAACAAATCCTGTTGAGATTACCTCGAACAGCGCCAAGTTACAAAACAGAGACTGTCAATATTTGATGTAAGGAAGCAGAGGAAGAGACAGAGTGCCCAAGTTACGCAGAAGACCACAATGGGATTAAACTGGATTAAAAACAAGACTGATTGCAATTGTGAATTTGTGTAATGAAAACCTTCTCTGTCTACAACTACAAAGTCTTCCCTGCCTCTTGCTCCCCTATTTCCGAGGATACATTTGTTAACTAGTGCTGTTGTGGTGAGTTCCTCTGTACCTAAACCTCACATTTATTTCAAACTTATCAGGCTGAAATAAGTGGCTAACAAAGTTGGAGTACTACAAGAGAAGACAAGAACACATCACTGACTGACAAACTTATATATTAAATACAGCACATCAATCCGTTTCCAGTAAAAAATGTGGACCCTGTAGAAGTATGCAATAAGTTTCCATTATACTACCCAAAAAGTAACATGGCTCATTATGAGAATAACTTATTTGAAACCCACAATAATTAGTAATCATAAAGCCACTGTAAAGTCACACTTCTCTTGGTTCTCAGATTATGTGACAGAGTGCAGCTTTGTTTGATATGCTTGTCAAACATATTGTGTGTTCAAGATATCCTGATTGATGGCCAATTTGACAAGATGTTGAGTGTTTTTGTTGATGATCTTCTGTGGATGTTTAGTGAGGTGTTTTGTTCCATTGTATGGTGAGTTTCCACAACTGTGCTAACTATGATAGAGCACTGGCTATTACCAAAATGGTTGAGCTGTTGGATCCTTCCCTGCCATATATTTCACAGGGAGATGTTAAGCAGAAAATAAATTTTCTGCATAAGAGGGAGTGTGATAAAATAAATGAACTAGGTATATGTTACCACATAGTGATATTTAAATGGACATTCATTAGATTTTGTTGGGTATGTTTATTTATCAATTTCAGCCATTTCCTGGACACGTGTCATGTCTTGTTTTCTTTCTTTATACAAAATGCTAAAGTCAGTGCAAGAAATTAAATTCTTTGCATTGGTAGCTATTCCCATTTGCATCAAGGTACTCCATCATGACTAATTTTATTGCTACGCCTGCTTGTCGGACCAACTTGTTGATAGGAAACAGTGAATTTGACAAACAAGCTTGATTTGTTTTCAGAGAAATATAAACTCAGCTGAAGAAAGGGTGCCAACGAGTATAAAAAAATGGACACTCAGCTGTTTCAAATATAGAGAAACTTAAGGAAATCAATATAATAGAAGGAAACATTCCACGTGGGGAAAATTATATATAAAAACAGATGAGGTGACTTACCGAACGAAAGCGCTGGCAGGTCGATACACACACAAACAAACACAAGCATACACACAAAATTCAAGCTTTCGCAACAAACTGTTGCCTCATCTGTATGTGTGGATGGATATGTGCGTGTGTGCGAGTGTATACCTGTCCTTTTTTCCCCCCTAAGGTAAGTCTTTCCGCTCCCAGGATTGGAATGACTCCTTACCCTCTCCCTTAAAACCCACTTCCTTTAGTCTTCCCCTCTCCTTCCCTCTTTCCTGATGAGGCAACAGTTTGTTGCGAAAGCTTGAATTTTGTGTGTATGCTTGTGTTTGTTTGTGTGTCTATTGACCTGCCAGCGCTTTAGTTCGGTAAGTCACCTCATCTTTGTTTTTATATATAATGAAACTTAAGGAAATAATTACTTCTGGTCAAATTTGAGTACCGTATTTACTCGAATCTAAGCCGCACTTTTTTTCCGGTTTTTGTAATCCAAAAAACCGCCTGCGGCTTAGAGTGCAAAGTAAGCGGAAGTTCTGAAAAATGTTGGTAGGTGCCGCCACAACTAAATTCTGCCGTCGAATATATGTAGCGCTGCACAGGCATGCTGTGTAGGCACAAAGCACTGGCGCCAAAACCTCTGCATCAGTAAATAAATTAAAAAAAAAAAGTGAAAGACGAGCTTTTTTTCTCCGCCCCGAGTTTTGACCACTGCATTTTCATACATTATCCAACGAAGTAAATACAAATTCCGTATTGTTCGTCTTCGAATGTAGCAGAATTTCAATGTACTACCAAAATCAGACTGGCAAGACTGTTTGGGATGTTTGTCAATATGGCCAACTCTACGTTCTGAATTTTTTCCTACCTGTGAGAAGAGATGGTTGCTAATAGGAACTTCTATGAATCGTGAATCACATGCAGTATTCTCTTCACCATAAGAATAATACGAAGATAAACATTATGCCATGTATTGTTTCGTATTTGCTGCTATCTCATTTAAATCCTGTCTGCCTAATAAACTACGAAACGAGAGTGAGGCAACAGCAAACGCGGGAGAATATACATATCGTGTCGTGTTTATATTCGTATTATTCTTATGCCTAATAGTGATACAGTCAGAAATGAAGCACAGCAACTGACTAATTTTTAAATCTAAGATGACTCTAATTTCTGTGCAGAATTTGATCTACTAAAGAAGTGGCCGCAAAGATTTTCAAACGGAGAAAAATTTTCGCCTAACTCTCGTTCAGAACATCTTCTATCATACGCAGTCTATTATTTGGTTCTTGTTGATCAGTATCAAAGAAAGCAGCAGTGTAAGTAACAACAAATAGCAGTCTCTTGTCATTGTTTCGCTAATGAGACGATTCCTCTCCTTTTTTAAAAAAAAAAGCGGCGGTAGCGCGCACAAAAGCGAGCCATGCCGCGAGCGGCGACAGGCCGTAAACACGCACTATCAGAATGAAACAAACAATGCATGACACAGTACAGTAACGAATTTTCAGCTTACAGTGACGTAAACACCTATAACAAAGAGAACGGCACTTATCAGATCAAAGCAAAATAAGCAATCGATTGAAACCAGACAGCACGTAAACAAGGAAGGGTACCCGTATAAATACGGACGGAGCGCCTGACGCTTAGCAATGGCTACCTGGTAAAGCTTGACTGTTAAGCTTACGACTCGAACCAAACTACTGTAGCTGTATCGTCATTCATTCTACCTAAATTGTGTCTCATATTACAATGGACCAACTTTGTTTCGATTTGGACGTGCGGCCTAAAACTTTTCTCTCCCCTTGAATTTAGAGTCTCAAATTTCACGTGCGCCTTAGATTCAGGATTTTTTTCCCCCTTTATTTCGAGTCTCATTTTTCAGGTGCGGCTTAGATTTGAGTAAATACGGTAGTAGCACTTTGTGAAATGTGGCTTGAATCTCAGATAAATGTAGTTTTAAAAGGATTTCATGCCATTAGTGATGACATCTGAAGGAAGAGAAGTTGTGTAACAATATTAATACAAGGAACAGTTGGCTTTAATAAAATATTACTGAACTCTAGTGATTCCTGTCAAGCAGTAGCAATTGAAGTAATTAAACCTCAGGTAATTTTACTATTCCTTTTGTCCACATGTATCCTCACAAGAAAATCACTATTAATACAACAATTTATTGGCAGGTTATGGTTTCCTTTCATTATCCGTGCTCTTGATACTCACATACAACTTTGGGTTGTGCAACCACTGATGCGGCTGGGACCTTCGTGATCAAGCTGATTGATAGTTATAATCTAGTAGTCTGAATGATGGAAATGTGCTATGATCATCCATAGAAACAGCTGATGATATTTTGTTGTTATCAACAGATTCCATGCAAATAATGTACAAATGGATCCAGTAACCAATAGGAATGTCGATCAACTATGGCCGCATTATTATAAGTTAGGTAGACAAAGCCACCACTCACCACTGTAGTAGAAATGTGTGTGGAGACTAGTTTGCTTTAGCTACTCATTTATTAATAAACATTAAAAGCATAAAAGAGACAGTGGCAGCAGGTAGAACTAAAGAATTAACACTACAGAAAAGGCCTCTGCATTGAGATTGATTTGTCCATTCTCTTGAAACTACATGGAACACACTGTGTATACAGAAGTTATTGGAATTCACAATATCTAGACAAAATTCTAGCCCACTAAACATGCCAGGCAAGGGACAAAGTGTGGTCGTTAGTCCTCGGGCTGCAGAGACCACTTGAAGTCACTGCTGATAATATAATTCCAATGACATCCCCGAAATAGCGGTGACACTGACTCCGTGTACATGGTTGTGTGTTTGTCTCTTTGTCGTGCCAGATGGAGCATAAACATTCACCAAGCTGACATCCCCTACAGTCAGGTCAATGGTAAATCTTCCGCCACTATTCCTTCTCGTAACAGTATGGCTTTGCCACCGCTACCGTCATAACTTGTTAAACGATAGACTTCATAACCATAAAACTCAACTGTGGCATTGTTTTGCACCTCCCGCAGAAAAACTATGTTGACATCTGTTGCCCACAGCATATCTTGTAGCATTTGGATCTTTACTGGGGTGCGAATACCATTGATGTTAACTGCATCAATACAGTATGAAATAAGCTCACTATTTTTATTTACTTAAATTTGGCATATTTCGTGACAGTACATTTTCCGTGAAATGTTTACAAGATGATATTTGTCTTGGCTTCAGTCGTCTAGTGGAAATATGATTCCACAATGCAGTTTTGTCGGCTGCGGAAATGACCTGGTTCAATGCATTTGCCTCATTTTTGGTGCTTCAAATACCATTTCTTCAAATGTGGTTTCTTCTTAACATTTATATAAAAAAAGTATTAACAGTCAATTTTTCCTGTTCACTAGCAAATATTTATGACGGCGACCTGCACAATGTTCTACCGTCAACACACACCAAGAGTTCACTGCCGACTGACTACAGTCAAAGACGACTCCAGCGTCAAAGACATTTTACACAACACACAAGCTTCCACTTGTAATCAGTCTCTTTGATAGTCTTCGTCACATCTGCTAATAGTAATCAATATGCTGTCACTCTCAAAAATATAAGTAAATTAGCATAAAAAAAGCTAAATTACAATTTAAAAAATTCTGACAAAAATATAAGAAAACATTTACAACTTCTCTCATTAAATTTGGTGTCGACAAATCCAGTAGAAAATAATAAATCTCCCAGATCCATTACAAGTAGACGTGTGATATCAGTTGTGCACTGCTGGGTAGTCATGCACCAAGGAATTTCCTGTCATGGAGCATTCATCCTGGACTGGGACCACACGACACGGCCTCATTGTTGTCAGTGGGAGCCAGTAACTAAACTTGGACCTCCTGCATCTCATCAGTTTGTTCCATTTCTTGTGCCCAATCTCATAAAGCATTGGTGAGGACTCTCGCTGTGGACGGACCTTCATCTGCAGATGGGGCCTCATCCTGTTGCATAACTGTGTCCATTGTGTCTCTTTGATGTGGCGGCTTCTCCATGGTCCGTAGCACAGACGCTGTGGGTGTGACGTCGTCCTGGCCGGTCGGTCAAAACGTATCATGATCATTCCCACTGTCTTGTTCATAGCCTCGGTTGTGGTGCCTCTTCTTTCGCTTACTTGACTGCTGTTTTCGTGATGGAACTCCCACGTCTGCTAAGGGATGCTGTTCAGTGCAATCTTCCGGATCCACTTCCATATGTGAAGATGGGTTCAGTTGGAGTGTGGTAGGACCATGACTTCACAGCTGTTTGGGGCATCTGGCAAGGTCATTCGCACTGTCAGTGATATGGGATCGGTTTCGATACTCGCAGACTCTATGGGCAGCAGCCTCTCATGCAAGTCGCTTCATAGTGCTTCCACGTGCGTAATAGGTAGCGATGTCATCTGCTGTGGCGGGTAGTGGGTGTTCTGAGGTAGCTGTACGAGATGTCGATTAAGACTGTCAGTTCGGACACGGCCTTCCTGCCCACAGCCAGAGCAGGTTTTTTCTTGATCATCGTATATAACGATGTGTCGACAGCCACCTATTGACACATAAGATGGTATGTGCTTCTGGAGTTCAATTCTTATTTGTTACACTCCGCTGAGTGCGGGATACATCTCGAAGCTGGTCCATTTCTCCACAGCATGATTAAGGTTCACAACATAGGGGCGAAGTGCTGTGATAACCACGTCCGCAAGAACTTTAGACGGAGGTTTGAATACGCATACTGTACTCATTCCCAGACCAGCATTATCAACAGAAACAACACCCAGTTCCTGTTGGCGTGGCAGAAATTGTAATTGTTGGTGGATTGACGAATGAGTCTGATGCATGCAGCCTCGTCTATGAGTTTTACATGTGTGACGCCCTCTACTGTTGGTAGGTGAATTTGTCAGCTCCCAGGGATGTAGTTGCACCACGTCGTGCATGAAACGTTCGATTTTGTGTGCCTTTGGTCTTTCATATTGTGCATCAAACGTGAACTTGGTAGTCGCATTTTGATAAGAAAGAGCCATTGTGATTATAGTAATCAATGTACCACTGCGAACCCTCACAGATATAAACAAAGCTCATGCTAAACATGGCACGGCCGGTGCACTAGGCATGTCCGAGCCGCTACAACGCCGAAGGCAGACTGCCATGTTCCACACGCATGTTTCACTACAGAACAGGAGGCAGCCTCAGCCATTTTAATATTGCGTATTAACAGCACGACAATTGGAGCACAACACTGCAGAGGCTGTGGCTATAAACATTTTTTGAAATAAAAATTACCTAAGTAAAATGTGAGTAAGAAAAGTGTTTATAGCTGTTAACACATTTGAATCTCTTAAAGTTTCACTTGACGTAACTTAGTAATTTTATATCTAATACATAAGTAAGATCTACTTCCAAGAGCGTAACACCAGCAGTGTACGTGTGCTGCAGCTTCTGACCAATCATTGCATTTGGATTTGTTTACATCAGGTTTATTCTTACGATGGATGGAGTATAGGTCCTATACTGTTTCCATTGTATGTCAATGATGTGACATCAGTTTTGCGTTACTTCAAAGACAACGTGTATGCTGCTGATCCCCAGTTCTATCTTAATTAAATACCAATAAACCTGAAGACAGCTATTGAGAATCTCAATACCGACCTGTGTGCAGAATCAAAATTGGCACAGGATACAGGGTTAAAGTTTAATTCATCCAAAAACTACTGATTGGTCATTCTAGGCATGTCACTCCAAAATATCAGGAATCCCTATCATCTTCAATCCTAGATGGGACAAGTATCAACTTCTCTTCCTCAGCTAAGAATCTAGGAGTAGTCAAACAATAGAGAAAAGGAAAACAGCAATGGGCTAAGATGGAAGATGTTGATATAAAAGTCTAGGAGTAATAATAGATGGAAATTGAAATTTGTCTGAACACACATCTGTGTTATATTAACATCTCTCCATGCACTACAAAAATGCAAAAAGCTCATCCCTCTTGAATTGAAAAAGGATCTTGTGCAAACACTTATACTTCCAATTACTGATTACAGTGATGTTATCCTGCAAGATATTTCACAAAAAGCTCTTGGCACCTGTAATTGCTTATGAATGCCTGTGTTCATTATATCCATAATGTTCTACTCTTTGATCATATTTTACCATCGTATGCACAGCTATCCTTGCTGTGTGCATACAACCACAGAAATTTCCATATCTTCTGTCTTCTCTAGTGTCTTATCAACATACACTGTCCCTCCTCTCTCGCCTCAACCATAACACTATTGTCTGAGTACGACATGGCAGAAACACTCATTTCTATCACAGCAAATTCCTTCTTGTTCCACTCCCTCATTCGGCCACTATCTCAGTCCTTCTCAGTAGAAGAAAAACCCACCGTGGTTCAACAACAAAGTTAGGAAACTACTGCGAAAGCAAAGAGAGCTTCACTCCAAGTGTGAACGCAGCCAAAACCTCTCAGACAAACAGAAGCTAAACGATGTCAAAGTTAGCATAAGGAGGGCTATGCATGACGCGTTCAGTGAATTCGAAAGTAAAATTCTATGTACCAACTTGACAGAAAATCCTAGGAACTTCTGGTCTTATGTTAAATCAGTAAGTGACTCGAAACAGCATATCCAGACACTCCGGGATGATGATGGCATTGAAACAGAGGGTGTTACGCGTAAAGCTGAAATACTAAACACCTTTTTCCAAAGCTGTTTCACAGAGGAAGACCACACTGCAGTTCCTTCTCTAAATCCTCGCACAAACGAAAAAATAGCTGACATCGAAAAAAGTGTCCAAGGAATAGAAAAGCAACTGGAGTCACTCAACAGAGGAAAGTCCACTGGACCTGACGGGATACCAATTCGATTCTACACAGAGTACGTGAACGAACTTGCCCCCCCTTCTAACGGCCATGTAATGCAAGTCTCTAGAGGAACGGAAGGTTCCAAATGATTAGAAAAGAGCACAGGTAGTCCCAGTCTTCAAGAAGCGTCGTCGAGCATATGTGCAAAACTATAGACCTATATCTCTAACGTCGATCTGTTGTAGAATTTTAGAACATGTTTTTTGCTCGCATATCATGTCGTTTTTGGAAACCCAGAATCTACTCTGTAGGAATCAACATGGATTCCGGAAACAGTGATCGTGTGAGACCCAACTCGCTTTATTTGTTCATGAGAAAGAAAAAATTAGATACAGGCTTCCAGGTAGATGCTTTTTTCCTTGACTTCCAGAAGGCATTTGATACAGTTCCGCACTGTCGCCTGATAAACAAAGTAAGAGCCTACGGAATATCATACCAGCTGTGTGGCTGGATTGAAGAGTTTTTAACAAACAGAGCACAGCATGTTGTTGTCAATGGAGAGACGTCTACAGACGGGAACCTCTGGCGTGCCACAGGGGAGTGTTATGGGATCATAGCTTTTCACAATATATATAAATGACCTAGTAGATAGTGTTGGAAGTTCCATGCGGCTTTTCGCGGATGATGCTGTAGTATACAGAGAAGTTGCAGCATTAGAAAATTGTAGTGAAATGCAGGAAGATCTGCAGCAGATAGGCACTTGGTGTAGGAAGTGGCAACTGACCCTTAACATAGACAAATGTAATGTATTGTGAATACATAGAAAGAAGGATCCTTTATTGTATGATTACATGATAGCGGAACAAACACTGGTAGCAGTTACTTCTGTAAAATATCTGGGAGTATGCGTGTGGAACGATTTGAAGTGGAATGATCATATAAAATTAATTGTTGGTAAGGCGGGTACCAGGTTGAGATTCATTGGGAGAGTCCTTAGAAAATGTAGTCCATCAACAAAGGAGGTGGCTTACAAAACACTTGTTCGACCTATACTTGAGTATTGCTCATCAGTGTGGGATCCGTACCAGATCGGGTTGACAGAGGAGATAGAGAAGATCCAAAGAAGAGCGGCGTGTTTCGTCACAGGGTTATTTGGTAACTATGATAGCGTTACGGAGATGTTTAGCAAACTCAAGTGGCAGACTCTGCAAGAGAGGCGCTCTGCATTGCGGTGTAGCTTGCTCGCCAGGTTTTCGAGAAGGTGCGTTTCTGGATGAGGTATCGAATATATTGCTTCCCCCTACTTATACCTCCCGAGGAGATCACAAATGTAAAATTAGAGAGATTCGAGCATGCACGGAGGCTTTCAGACAGTCGTTCTTCCCGCGAACCATACGCGACTGGAACAGAAAAGGGAGGTAATGACAGTGGCACATAAAGTGCCCTCCGCCACACACCGTTGGGTGGCTTGCGGAGTATAAATGCAGATGTAGATGTAGTAGCAGGAACCTGACTCTGGAATAACCTCCTGCATTATATTCAAGAGCTGAATAACATGTCCAGATTCAGAAGACAGTTAATGCATATCTGCTAGTGCAACAATAATGATTGCGTTTTCCCTGTACACACTTATTATCTGTATACGTCCTTCTCTCCAACCAGCTCTTTCTTATTTCTCAGTGTTCTTAGTGGTCCAGTCTCCTTAAATTTCCTCTCCCCAGAACTCACTGCATCACAAAACGTGTATTTTGTACACCTGTAAATTCTTTTTGTATCGGCCACTATCTACATTATTATTATTATTATATGATGTGAGAGAAGAGCTGATGGCTGACTGGAGATTTTGGTGCTTTACAGAATTCTCTAGCACACTTCACATAACTTTGGCACGAATCACACATTGCCATCAGAATGTTACCTATCATTTGTTTCTTAATATACGAGGGCCGTTCAGAAAGTAACCTCCGGTTGATTTAAAAAAATACACCAAGGTAAATAAAAATATTTTAATATATACATCTTACAACTACATCTTTGCACTATTTTTCTACATAGTCTCCATAGCGATTGAGGCACTTATCGTATCTCTTCACAAGCTTTGAAATTCCTTCTGCATAAAAATCACCCGCTTGTGCCTGGAGCCAGCCTGTGACCGCATCTTTGAGCTTTTCGTCATCATCAAACCGCTGTGACCCGAGCCATTTCTTCAAATGCATGAAGAGGTGATAATCACTTGGCACCAGGTCTGGGCTGTAAGGTGGATGGTTGATAATGTCCCACTTGAAGGATTCAAGAAGGGCCATTGTTCTGCGAGCAGAGTGAGGACGGGCGTTATCGTGCAAAAAAACGATACCGGAAGTCAGCATACCACGGCGTTTGTTCTGTATAGCCCGTCGTAACTTTTTTATTGTTTCACAGTACACGTCTTGATTAATGGTCGTACCACGTTCCATGAATTCAACCAACAACACCCCTTTGGCATCCCAAAACACCGTTGCCATCAGTTTTCTGGCAGAAAAATCTTGCGAGGCTTTTCTTGGTTTGGTAGGCGAATTTGAATGTGCCCACATCTTTGATTGTTCTTTTGTCTCAGGATTCACGTACTTAATCCAGGTTTCGTCACCGGTCACGATTCTGTCTAACAATGGTTCTCCTTCGTCCTCATAATGTGATAGAAAGTCTAATGCAGAGGCTATTCTTTGAGTTTTGTGGTGGTCGGTAAGAATTTTGGGCACCCATCGTGCACAGAACTAACGGTAACCCAATCTTGCTGTCACTATCTCGTACAAGAGAGTCTTAGAAATCTGTGGAAAACCAGTAGACAACTCCGACATTGAGAAACGTCGATTTTCACGAACTTTTGCATCAACTGTCTGAACGAGTTCGTCAGTCACCAATGATGGTCTACCACTCCTCTCTTCATCATGAACGTTTTCTCGTCCACTTTTAAATAAACGTACCCATTCACAGACAATTCCTTCACTCATAACTCTTGGTCCGTACACGGCACAAAGCTCACAATGAATAGCTGCTGCAGAATATCCTTTGGCTGTAAAAAACCTTATGACAGCACGCACTTCACATTTGGCGGGGTTTTCTATTGCAGCACACATTTCAAACTGCCACAAAAACTAAACTAGCGCAGGTACGACGTTCACTCGACCACGGCTTGATGCCGACTGACCTGTTGAGTGCGTGAACGCACAGATGGCGTCGCTACTCCCCCCACAACCCGCACTGTGACCAATCGGAGGTTACTTTCTGAACCGCCCTCGTAAATAGTTTACTGTATAGTGGAATTAAAGTAATAAAGCCTTAATGACAATTAGGCTCCCCCTAGCACTTAAGATGTCAGAAATGGCATTTAATGATTAACATAGGAAAGTTTTTGGTTCACAGCTAAATTTCAGTGAGTTCCGGGCACTTAAGATCACCAAATTGGATCTGCTCTCATGGTTTACTCATAGCTCGTAACACCATTGGCAGAGTTTTAGTGCCATATTACAATGCCAGCCTCGCTGAGCGTGTTCCAGTTGTGGAAACTGTTTTTCTGTTTGCCACAGTAGCAATCTATATTACTGTGTAAGATATCAAGTTACGCTTAGTAACTTCATAGTCCCAATACAGTGTTAAAGAAAGTGTGCAAATGAAGAGGAAATTCACATACCCACAAAATTCCATTGTTGAAAATAAGTAGGGTCATGGTATTTAAGAGTATGTTAGGGTAACCTTTCCATCTTGTATTTTCTCTATGCAGTAAATTGTACATTCTCTAAGTATCAAAAATAAAATTTTAAATGAAGCTTTCTGATTGTTCCTTTAACTATATTAATTAAGAAATGGACTCTCCTTGCAAATTTCACTATACACAAATTCTTCATTAACTGATTCCTTGAGAGTCTTACTACAAAGTTGTGTAAATATGTTGGATTCATACTAACATTCATCTCTTCAGATTACAATAAGCTTCAGATGCTGTTTGTCATTCTCTTACATTACTGGTTTTCATTACCATTTTTAGTTCAATGAACCACAAATACGATAATGTTTACATAGAATATGCAGTATTTCTTATTAATTGATTAATACGATAATACATTGTACGAAGATGCTGCTCTACACATGCAGAATGAAGCCATGTAATTAATAGAATTTTTCTTTTTTGAGATGTGCATTCCACAAAATTTCAGTTACTCTCATTAACTTAAGTATTGATAATAATCTTTATTTAAATCTCAATTTTACTGTATCTCTACAAGCAAAGGCAATACACTCATGTTTTTCTGTTGCCAGGTTACCATTTAGCAGTGATCCATTTCAGAAGCATATAATATTATTTATAATACCTTTAATCTCGGCTTGTTGCCATTCATGACTCATTTAACTACAAGCAGGAGATAAGTATTTATTTTCACTTCATTACAGCGCATTCCCATTCATCACAACTATTTCTTGAAACACTTATGAGCCTGAAATCATCATTTGATTACACAAGCCACTGAGATTTTTTTAAAACTGTTTTTCACTCTTTCATGGAATATAGTGACCATTGGTACTGTGGTTCCACAATGACTCAATGGTAGTGATGGCTGTCATGTCACACAGCCTGGAACTGTATCTTTTTCTTTAGGCTTTGACCCTGAACTTTGGTCATCATGGCTTAAATTTTTCCCATGACTTGAGGCATCTTTGGTTACATTAGGTTTACAAGTATCAAAAGAAAAGTATTTTAGACAGTGTATGCAAAATATTTTTATATTTTCCATAATGCTATAAATTACACACATCAAAAAAAGTTTTTCATCATCCCGGTTCCCAGAACTCTTGAAGATAAACGTTGATTGTGGATATTGTATTATAGATACAGTCCTTTTGACTGTTCAGAAATGTCACTAAACCTGCCCAAAGATGTAAACAACCCTGCATGAGCAGCGCCTGCTAGACGGATGGGATCAGACAGCCCATCAGTAACGGTCATTCCATCAGGAAGGAAGTATACAGCTCGTGTTGTCTGTAGTTGAACCATACCTAGAGGGTCAATACGACGGTTTAATCATGCCTGCATTGTTACTTTGTGCCAGGAAGGGCTATCAACAAGGGAAGTGTCCAGGTGTCTCAGAATGAACCAAAGCAATGTTCAGACATGGAGGAAATACAGAGAGACAGGAATTGTCGATGACATGCCTTGCTCAGGCCGCCCAAAGGCTACTACTGCAGTGGATGACTGCTACCTATGGATTATGGTTCGAAGGAACCATGACAGCAATGCCACCATGTTGAAAAATGCTTTTCATGCAGCCACAGGACATCGTGTTACGACTCAAACTGTGCGCAATAGGGTGCATGATGCGCAACTTCACTGCCGACATCCATGGCGAGGTCCATCTTTGCAACCACGACACCATGCAGCGCGGTACAGATGGGCCGAACAATACGCCATATGGACCACTCAGGATCGGCATCCTGTTCTCTTCACTGATGAGTGTCGCATATGCCATCAACCAGACAATCATTGGAGACGTGATTGGAGGCAACCCAGTCAGGCTGAACGCCTTAGACACACTGTCCAGCGAGTGCAGCAAGATGGAGGTTCCCTGCTGTTTTGTGGTGGCTTTATGTGGGTCTGACGTACACTGCTGGTGGTCATGGAAGGCACCGGCTGTACATTACATGAATGCCATCCTCCAACCAATTGTGCTACCATATTGGGAGCATATTGGCGAGGCATTCGTCTTCATGGATGACAATTCGTGCCCTCATCATGCACATCTTGTGAATGACTTCCTCCAGGGTAACGACATCGCTCAGCTGAAGGGGCAGCATGTTCTCGAGACATGAACCCTATCAAACATGCCTGGGATGGATTGAAAAGGGCTGTTTATGGACCCACCAACCACTCTGAGGAATCTACGCCGAATCGCCATTGAGGAGTGAGACATTCTGGACCAACAGTGCCTTGATGAACTTGTTGATAGTATACTGCGATGAATACAGGCATGCATCAGTGCAAGAGGCTGTGCTACTGGGTATTGGAGGTACTGGTGTGTACAGCAATCTGGACCACCACCACCTCTGAAGGTCTCACTGTATGTTGGTACAACGTGCAATGTGTGGTTTTCATGAGCAATAAAAAGAGCGGAAATGATTTTTATGTTGATCTCTATCCCAATTTTCTTCACCGGTTCCGAAACCGAGACGATGCAAAACTTTTTGATGTGTGTATTAGTATCCAATCTTGACCAAGTGACTCACACATATTATTAAAATTGCCAGGTAATTAGTTATAGAATTTACTTTCTTAATACATAAAATAATACTCTTTAGTTACAGTTTAGTTAAGTTGTCTTACAAGGATATCAGTCGAACCCATGATAAAGTCAATTTCTGCACTTTGTTTACATACACCACCTACTGTGACATGCCCTTGCATATGTCACTATGAAATCCCTGCTTGCATCAGCACTGAAAGTTAGTTGTGACATTCCATTCGTATTAGTATAGCCACACACCTGTCTTTTGCCCTTTAAACATCTTGCTAGTCTGTACTCTGCTTCATTTATCCTTCATAAGGTTTTCCATTAAGCAGTGAACTACTCTCATACATTGATAAACATTAAACAAAACAAATATTACCTATAATTATTGGCTCATTAATGTACAGCTGTACATTGTTATGCCCCACTGACAAACAGCAATTATACAAAATGAAAGCAGCTGTCAAAAGGTCAATGAGAGATTTTTTTAATGAATTTGAAAGCAATATTTTATCTGCAGATTCTAAAAATGCTCCCAAAAGATTTTGGTCGCATGTAAAATGTATGAACGCTACAAATAATTCAATACTTTCTCTTGCTGACAGTATGGGTAACGTAACGGATGGTGATAACCAGGAGGCCAAAATTCTAAACCTAGCTTTCAAAAACTCTTTTACAATAGAGCACTGCAGCACCATTCCCCCATTCAATTATTGAACAAATGCATGGATGTCTGACATAGTGTTTAGTGTATCTGGGATTGTAAAACACTTATGATTCTTAGACGCCAGGAAAGCATCTGGTTGAGACGGTATCCCCGAACATATTTTGTGTTCAGACATAATGACCTTCCTAGACTCCGAGAAGCTCATCTGCAGAAACCAGCATGGTTTTAGGAAACAGCGGTCATGCAAAACACAGCTGGCCCTGTTTGTGCATGATATACTGTAGATACTGGCTCCCAGGTTGATGCCACATTCCTCAACTTTCGAAAGGCGTTCGACTCAGCTACGCACTGTTGCTTGCTCCAAAAAGTGTGCACTTACAGTCTAGCTGATGACATATGTGGCTGGATAGAAAGTTTTCTAACAGACAGAGAGCAGTATGTTAACCTGAATGGGGAGACTTCAACAGAAACAAGCGTAACCTCAGGTGTGCCCCAGGGCAGCATAATAGGTCCGCTGCTTTTTACGATTTACATGAACGATCTGGTTGATGGTATTGACAGCAGCATTAGATTGTTTGCTAATGATGCTGTAGTCTACAGGAAAGTAGTATCACATGAAAGTTGTGAACAAATCAATGAGGACTTGCAGAAAATAAATGCCTGATGTAATGACTGGCAGTTGTCTCTCAATATTAGTAAGTGTAACCTACTGCGTATAACAAAGCGAAAATCCCTGTATGAGTATAAAATAAATGCCCAGCCTTTGGAAGTGGTAACATCTGTCAAGTATCTGAGTGTGACTATTTGAAATGATATCAAATGGAACAATCAGATTACACAAGTAACGGGTAAGGCGAACTGTAGATTGCAATTTATTGGTAGAATCCTGAAGCAATGCAGTCCTTCAACAAAGGAAAATGCTTAAAATACTTTAGTTTGTCCAGTCTTAGAGTATTGTTCCTCTGTATGGGACCCTTACCAGTTGGGTCTGATTCAGGAGATTGAGAAGGTCCAAAGAAGAGTGACAAGATTCGTGACTGGTACATTTAGCCATCGTGAGAGCATTACAAATCTCATAGAAAGTTTGAAGTGGGACACACTTGCAGATAGACAACATGTTAAACAGAAGGGGCTGCTCACTAAATTCCAAAATCAGATCTTCGCCCAGGATGTAGAGCATATATTATTACCACCGACTTTCAAATCGCACAATGATCACCATTCAAAGATAAAGGAAATTAGTGCTCCTACTGAGGCGTTCAGACAGTAGTATTTCCGTCGTGCGATCGGCGAGTGGAACAGATGGGGGGGAATATGACTTTCGTGCGAATAGTGCCCTCCGCCACACACCACTTGGTGGCTTGCAGAATATAGATGCAGATGTAGATCTCATGTGAAACATGTCCTGTTAGTTTACAATATATGAGTGTTGGAACTTTTATAGTGGCAACTATTTATTTACAGCTGGTACAAAATAGATAAGGGTTTAAAAGTTTTACTGACCTTCAAAGTAGTCACCAGCATTGTGTATAACCCATTGCCAGTGATGTGGAAGTCGTAGGATACTCTTAGCAGTGCCAGCTGTGTTGACAGTTCGAGTGGCGCGGTCTATTGCCTGACGAATTTGTAGCAGTTCTGAAGCGAATGCCGTGACATGTTTCCTTCATTTTAGAAATCGAGTTGAACTCACGAGGGCATGAGTCAGGGGAGTGCAGTAGGTGGTACAGCACTTAGCAGCCGCATCAGTCAAACAAATCAGTAACTGTACGTGCTTGAGCATTGTCCTACAGGAAGTCTCTAAGCTGGTCGCAGGGTGTTCCAAAAATGAACAGCATAGAGACAGAAGTGATGACACTTTCTGCAGGACCTGACCATCATTTTGCGGGACAATGCTCAAGGACCTACAGTGCAAGCAAGAGTGTCCTACAACTTCCACATCACTGGCAATGGGTTGTACACAATACTGGTGACTACTTTGAAGGTCAGTAAAACTTTGAAACACATATCTATTTTGTACGAGCTGTAAATAAATAATTGCCACTATTAAAGTTCCAATCCTCGTATACTATTAACCCTACTTAATATTATGTTCTATAACAGTTCTTTGCCGGACGGAGTGGCCGTGCGGTTCTAGGCGCTGCAGTCTGGAACTGCGAGACCACTACGGTCGCAGGTTCGAATCCTGCCTCGGGCATGGATGTGTGTGATGTCATTAGGTTAGTTAGGTTTAAATAGTTCTAAGTTCTATGGGACTGATGACCTCAGATGTTAAGTCCCATAGTGCTCAGAGCCATTTGAACCAACAGTTCTTTTTTTATCCACAAAAGAGATGCTTCTTCTTCTATATGGTATTCATTTTACCAAAGCTAAGCAGATTTCTTTTATTATCACATTATCTTTTGACATCTCGAGTGGCTCCAGAAGAAACAAAGAAAATGCATATTTACAGACGAATTTTTTCTAAACAAAATAGACATGAGTTTGCCAAACAGATAGCAGGACAAACGTGGGACTCAGTACACTCAGAGGTAAATACAAATGAAAAATTCAAAAATTTCATGACATTGTTTAAATTAAATTTTGAAGAAACATTTCCTAAAGTATTATGTCGATTATCAACAGCAGGAAAAAACAAGTGGGTCACAAAAGGCATCAAAAAATCGTCTGAAACACTAAAGTACCTGAGCTCCATTAAACACAGCCAAACTAATCCTGCTTTCACACTCTTTTATAAAAGATATAGGAAAATATTGCTTGCAGCAAAGAGAGCTCATACCTCCAAACTGGTGTTCTCTGCTGAAAAGAAAAATAAGGCAGTATGGAAGATTGTGAAGCAGGAAATTGGTAACAGGAAAATGAATCTGTCAAACTTGAAAATCTAAGAGGAAGGGACTCTAATAAAAGACCCAATGTATTTGGCAAACTATATAAATGATTATTTTAGTAGCATAGGAATAAAATTACAGGGAAATTTTCTAACAGCCCCTCAGGTCAAGAAGCCAAATAATGGTGCATCACACTCAATGGTGTTATTCCCTACAACACAGGAAGAAGTCTATAAAGCGGTCAGCAAACTGAAAAACAAAAACTCAGCTGGTCTGCATGAAGTCCCCATTTTTATAATTAAGGACTGTATCAAGAGCCTACTTCCACCTTTAGTTGATATTATAAATCAATCTTTCAAGCAGGGCTACTTTCCAGACTATTTAAAATATGCGAAATTACTACCTCTCTTCAAAAAAGGTGTTGCAGGAAAAATTGAAAATTATAGGCCAATTTCTCTACTATCATGCTTTGCAAAAATAGTAGAAACTATTATGAAAGATAGGCTAATGAATTATTTAAATAAATACAACTTACTGTCTGTTGACCAGTTTGGATTTCGATCAGGGAAAAGCACAGAATCAGCAACAGCACACCTCACAAAACACATTCTAGAAGCATTAGATAAAGGGAACTACACAACAGGTATATTTCTTGATCTAGCTAAAGTATCTGATACAGTAGACCACAACATATTGTTAAATAAGTTAGATGAACTGGGAATAAGGGGACTTGTGAAAAAGTGGTTCCAGTCATATCTAAAAAATAGAAGACAGGTAACTGAAATCTCACATATTTCAAGTTGCTCAAACTATATTGTAAAGTATACTTCAGACCAAAATTATGTAAATGTAGGTGTCCCACAGGGTAGTGTCCTTGGCCCAATACTATTTCTCATTTACACAAATGACTTCCCACAGAGCATCAAGCATGGACAATCAATATTGTTTGCAAATGACTCAAATGTTCTAATCAGTGACAAATCTCCAGATGCACTGAAAGAAAAAGCCGAACAAACATTAAACAGTGTATGTGAGTGGGCATCCAATAATAATAATAATAATAATAATGAATAAAAAAAATGGTGTTAACTTCTATGTCTGCAAAAAACCCCACTATAACAACTTTATGTTAAACGATGAAACTATAGAATGTGTAGGCTACACAAAATTTCTTGGTATGCATGTTGACAGTCAGTTAAAGTGGGAAGAACATATTAAAATACTTAGTAACAGAATCGCTACAGCATGCTATGCTCTTAGAATTCTGACTGCAGTGTGTGATACTACATGTGTCAGATCTGTATATTTTTCTTATATCCACTCTGTTATTACCTATGGAATACTATTTTGGGGAGTCAACAGTAAAAATATTCAAATAGTTTTCAAATTACAGAAAAGAGCAATTCGTATAATAACCAAGAGTGGCAGTAGGGCTCACTGTCTTGAACATTTCCAAAAGCTGGAAATCCTAACTTTCCCCTGTGGATACATTTTTCAAAGTATTATGTATGTAAAAAAAAAAAAAAATATTGACTGCTATATGAAAAATTCTTTAGTACACAGCCATGAAACTAGAAACCAATACAATCCTCATCTAAAGAGGAAAAATAAAGTTAAAACTCAGCAGAGCTTGTTGTACAATGCCGTTAAATTATATAATAAATTACCCAAAAAAAAAAAAAAAGATATTGACACAATTGGACAGTTCAAAACAAAACTAAAATTTTTTTTATTAAATAAAAGTTATTACGCAGTAATGGACTATCTGAATTAAAACATGTTGTGTAATTAAAGTAGCCTGCATTGTAATACATGAGGAAATAATTATAATATGAAATCCAGAATTGTACAGTACTATAAGAAAATTACATAAGGAGATAAAACTAATTTAAGATACCTCAAAAATGTGTGTAAATACTAATTTTATGTGTATAATTGTAGGTATATTGTATTGTATATGATTTGGCTGACGAAATCCACACAATGTAAATTGTTACATGGATTAATAAAGAAATCAATCATTTTACTGACTGGACATAGGATGTGGCACTACAGCATTTCAATGAGGTGATCACCACACATGGACCTTCAAAAATTTTCTTATCTTTGCATTCACTTCCCATGTTCTAATTAGCACAATATCGCCTACCAATTACTCTTATGTAGAAATCTTTTTTCTTAACTAGATTTTCAAGAGTCACCTTTTTCTAACAGCTTGTTCAAAGCTAATTTCCTTTTCCCCTTCAGACTTAGCTCTCTCCTATTTGACTATATTATGAGGAAGAAAGTTGCTACTCACCATATAGCGGAGATGCTGAGTCGCAGACAGGCACAACAAGAAGACACTCTCAATTATAGCTTTGTGTGTCTGTCTATTGTTGATGAAAGCCTTAACAGCCGAAAGCTATAATTGTGAGAGTCTTTTCGTTGTGCCTGTCTGTGACTCAGCATCTCCACTATATGGTGAGTAGCAACTTTCCTTCTCATAATATTGTTACATTCTCCCCTATTTGAGAATTATATAACCTTTCCAGTCTATCTTTCCAAGGTTTATATAAAAACCGAAGACCATTATCACTGATTTTTTATGAATGAAAACACACACAACACTGGTACAATACTCTAAAATGTTTATTATTTATTTCATAAACTACTTTTCGGCTGTTATGCCATAATGTGGTACAAAGATAAGTATGTGGTGTAATTAAACTTTGTTAGGACAAAGATTTTGAACTATTGCATATACAGAGTATCTCCATTTCCAGAGTTGAAAAATGTTAATGTTAGATTTAGGGATAAAACAATGGATTATTTCAGTGTAAATATAATGTATGATTATTTAACTGAGATAAAATATGTGACTCATTAACTAATGAACTGCATGCAAATTAGAATAGTTGTTCATAGAAGAAAACAAACTGAACAATGAACTTCCGTGATGTATTCCAAAGATGTGGCTGAATAAAATAATAATGTCTTTAAAAGGTCCTAAATTACAAATCGGAAAGTTTGGCTGGCAGGTTGCAAGTCTTATTTCAGGTGACGCCACATTGGGCGACTTGTGCATCGGTGATGATGAGATGATCATGAGGACAACACAACACCCAGTCTACAAGAGGAGAAAATCTCCAACCTGGCCGCGAATCGATCCTAGGCCCACTGCATAGTAGGCAAACACGTTACCACTCAGCTAAGCATGTGGACTACTGATGAGATATAATAATGATATTAAGCAGGTGAATGAATGAAGCAGCTGTGATTGTACAAAATAACATATAATACAAGGTAAAATTTTAACGCAAAAAGAGAAATAATAGTAACTAAAATAAAGGAAAATGGTGCATGTGATAAGAGAGGTAATTTACAACATCCCCTGGATGGGACTATAAGTTGTGCCTGCAGTGAGAAGTGATGATTAACTGTGGCTGGTCATTCAGTACTAAGCTGGGGCTGATGGACATACGTTTATTAATTTCAATATAGTTCATCTTCCCTCCTTTATGCTTGTGATACAATAGTTCATGTTTCACCTCTAACTAAGGCTTTCTTTTAGCTGGTGGTCTGCAAAAGTAGAGTCTTCTTTAAGTTTCCAACTTCTGTGGGGTACATATTGCCCTGCCAGACTGACCAATATAGAATTTGCTACAATTACAAGTAATGTATGTATTCCACTCTTTTTGAAAGCTAGAGTGCTGTCTTTACCACCGGGCTAAAAGTGAATTCTTGAGATGGTGGTTCAAGAATAGGGCAAGGAAGATAGTATGACCATAGTTTCTGATTTTTTTTATTTTTTTGTGTTATGGAGTCCAATAATATAGAATGGCAGTCATTGTTTGATGCTATTTATTTAATTGCATTTAATGTCGTTTGGAAGTCATCTTCACTCGTGGGGACAGATATTAGGCAATGTATCATTGAATGAAAAGTAGCATGTTTGTGGGTCACTGGATGTTGAGAACTGGCAGGTATTACAGTTTCAAAACTTTCCATAAAGATTTCAGCAAGAACTGAACTGAGGGAGGATCCCATAGCTAGACCATCCAACTGTATATCATGCCACTGAAATGGAAATAATTTTGTGGTAGACAGGTTTTTGTAGCTAACTTTGTCATCTGTGACAAACGAGGTACCTCCTGATTTATCTAATATGTCTGTGAGAATGTTTAGGTGCTCCTGGACAGGTATATTAGTGAATAAGTTGCTGACATCAAAAGAAACTAGCTTGTTAACACGATACTTCTCTTTTCTCCAGTATTTGCCCTTCTGCAAGATCACACAATTCACTACATGTATCAATGACTGTTACTGCCTCACTACCCTTAATCTCAACACTCATTATAGAGCTTTGCTTTTGGTCTCTGTTTCTTCAGAAAGGCTTTCCCTTATAATTTGAGAACCCTCTCTCATCTCCTGTTTGATTGGTATCAGCTCATCAGACCCTTGAATCTATGTTCAGACCTCACACAAACTCCTCTCTAGGTTTCCCTCTCAGCACTATTTCTCTCAAAATCTTTCTTTCTCCCCTTGCATCATTTTTCCTTTGCTGTAATCATCAAATTGTCCTTCACCACGACTACTTGGACTCCTCAGGTCCAACAGTTGTGGCCATAAGTCAACAAGAGGGCAAGACATGTCAACATTTATTTAAATGATTGAAACATGAGCATATTCATTTACACTATTTACGAGGTAGAAGTTTTTATAGATAACTTTGAGACCCTCGGTTCTAAATATTCTTCACTGGCTTCGTTCAGTGGATCACCAGCAGGCAGTTACAATGTATTATCACTTGCTACCTGTTACGAGATTAGTAGCATCATGCTAGGTCCTTCTATTTTTCACTGAGAGTCTTTTGAGATTTGGGCACAGCTTGGTTTGCGGTGACTTAAAAAGACACACAGAAGGTACATTTGCAATCAATGAGTCTAAATGAAGACGGGGCCCTCTAGTGGCATCTGTGGTGCCATACATCCAAAACCAGCAAGCTCTGGTGAGAGTGAGGGTGGTGGTGCACTGTGGTCTATTTAAATGTATTTTCTTCTGCACTGATGTGTGTGGCATGGAGTGTCATATGCAGTGAACAAATAAAATATCAACACTGCATTCTCTCACCCAAAATTGCACCCTTTGGTTGCATGGTGTTTGTTTAGATGATGACATGGGGAAAATGTGAAGCTGGTTTCAGTGTCATGGCAGATGGTGTCAAGCAACCCACGTTCCATCATTTACATTGTGAACCGCTGGAAACATCTTCGATAAAACCAGAAGTAGGATGTCCATCCAGTGGCACGAATTGGGCGCGATTGGCACTGCTGAGGACACCAAAGGCAGTGAGGCTGATGCAGGCTTGAACTCCATGACTAACCCACTTTGAATGGCAACAGGTATGGTGGCTGTGGCAGTGACTGCATAGGCATATGGTGGTCAACCTCCCCAGCAGAGTTGTCTGTTGACCCATGTAACTGAATGTGAAGCATGCCCAAAAGCTGCTGAGGTAGCAGTGTGGATGAATGGTATAATGAGCTTGACCAGTTATCTGAATGATGATGCCATATTCCGAGTTGTGATGCTTATTATAGACATGTCAAAAGACTTTCTTTCATGCGGAGCTTTGTTGTGAAGTTGGCATTGGAAACAGCAAAGTGTTGATGACGTCCATGTAACAATTCTGCCCATAAAGTGTTGTGAAAAGTTAGAGGCTGATATGTGCTGAGCAAGAACAACAAAACATTTTCCCTCGACTGTGAAACAAGAAGATTGGAAAGCCACGAAAACGTGAATGAAATGTTCAGCTTCACCTTTCAATTGAAGAAAGATTGGAGTCATTGGAATATGTTGAATTCCATTTCCTTGACAAAACTGCTGAAATTTGAGTGAAGAAAACTGCAGACCATTGCCTGAAACGATTGTCTATGGCAAGCCTTCTACATAAAAGACAGAAGCAAGTGCCTTTATAATGCTAGCATTAGATGTTGAATTCACTGGAAATACAAGTCAATATTTGCTGTATATGAGGTCTGTTAAAAAAAAATTCCGGAACTTTGTGCACAAAATTTTTCCATGCTTACCTTTTACTTATTGTGTATGGTCTCCTTTGAAATATTCTCCTCCACCATTGATACTCTGCTCCCAACATCATTTGCACTTCCAGAAGCAGTCTTGGTACACCTCTTGCTGGATTGCATGAAGCACCATCTGCAAATTTTCTTTTATATCATCTGTCATTGCAAATATTCCTCCTTTCAATGGGGTTTTGAGCTTTGGAAATAAAAATAAGTTCACAGGGGCCAGGTCGTCAGGTCTGGAGAGTACAGAGGATGAGACAGCACAGTGATTTCCTTATTTTTTTTTTTCAATAGTCACACACCAATAGGGGTGAATATGCAGGTGCAGTATTGTGATGCAATTGTCTCACCACATTTCAGGCTGTTTCCTTCTCACATTTTCTCACAGGCATCACAACATGTTCCAATAGTACCACTGATTAACAGTTTATCCCTTTGGCATGAATTCATGGTTATCCAATCCTTCAGAGTCAAAGAAAACTATCAGCATAGGTTTGACATTTGACCTGACCTGACGAGCTTTTTTTGGTCTTGGAAACCTTTCCTGATCCATTGTGAAGATTGAACCTTGGTCTCAACATCATAACCATAGACTCATGTCTCATCACCAGTTATTATCCTCTTAAGGAACATCTTGTTCTCATTTGCACAATCAAAAATTCTTCACAGTTTACAAGGTGAAAGTATTTTTGGCCTTGACTCATGAGCTGTGGACTGAACTTGGCAGCAACACGATCCATTCCAAGATGCTGTGCCAGGAGTTCATGACATGATCCAACTGAAATGTTACATTCTTCTCCAATCTCTCGGACAGTCTGTCCTTGATTAGCACACACAATTTTGGTAACATTCCTGACATGAGCATCGTTGGTAGATGTTGAAGGGCATCCTGAATGAGGGTCATCTTTAACTTTGATCTGGCCACTTTTAAACAGTGTGAACCATTTTAACATCTAGTATCACTTAAGCACTCATCACCATAAGCTTCCTGCATTTGGTGTGTCTCTGTAAAGATTTTCTTAGTTTCACGCAAAATTTAATGCAGACGCGTTGCCATATCAAAATTTGCAAACTATGTGACACAACATTCTACTCAATACAGCACTGAGCAATAACTAACGGACATACATCAATGAAACTTCCAGAAGTTATACATTAAACATAGGCATGTGCCGGGATGCCAACTGTATTTCACTCCAACACACCATTAGTGTGAAATTACAAATGTTCTGGAATTTTTTGAAGAGATCTCATACGTCAGTGATAATTAACCACCTTGTGCCCCAGAAAGGGCAAGAAAAATTAATGTGGATGCATTTCCAAGGACTGTCAAGTCATGGCCAACTGAAAAATCCTTGGTGCAATGCTGCCTTGTCACCAGCACATGTGCGGCAGTGAACAGTCATCTGTACGGTCTGCTTGTCAAGTTGACGCCATGTACAATGCTGGTGTGCTAGTTACTTAGTTTTAACAATTCCACTGTGTCCACTACGTAGAAGTTTCAAAGCATGTTACTGCAAAAAAAAAAAAACTCCACCTGAACAGACCATGAAAGCCCAATGGTACCGACAAGTTGCCGTGTCATTCTCAGCCCACAGGTGACACTGGATGTGGATATGGAGGGGCGTGTGGTCAGCACACCACTCTCCCGGCTGTATGTCAGTTTACAAGATCAGAGCTGCCACTTCTCACTCAAGTAGCTCCTCAGTTTGCCTCACAAGGGCTGAGTGCACCATGCTTGCCAACAGCATTCGGCAGACCGGATGGTCACCCATCCAAGTGCTAGTCCAGCCCAACAGCGCTTAACTTCAGCGATCTGACGGGAACCAGTGGTCCATTGTGGCAAGATGTTACTGGACTGATGGGAGATTAATGATGCACATTTGTTCATTGAGCGTATGCAATAAAATTACGCCATTCTGAAGAGAGAAGATGTTGCATTGTAAATGGTATTTTGCAATATAGCATCTGAAATTGATTTCAGACTACAAGACCAAGCCATGTGAATCTAGTAATTGACCATAGTGACTGATGCTATTCAGTAGCTTCTGCAAGCCCACAAAAATTGATGGGAAAAACTTGCAGTGCTTGTGAATCAGATTGATCGATTTGGAGATAAGAAGCTTCTGATGCACTGAATTTATAATCACCTCCCTTAGTTAAGTGAGACAGAATGTCTACATTTGTGTTCTGTGCTGTAGAGTGAAAAAGAATTCCATACTGGTAATTTGAAATATGTAATGACCAGTGTTGCAGCTTCTGTGCTGTACGATCAGGTACATCTTTCTTCATGTGAAGAACAGGAGTCAGTGGCTTATGATCAGTCATGAGAGAAAATTTTCTATCGTAAAGGTATTGATAAAATTTCATGATGCCATATATCAAGGTGAAGGCTTCCTTTTCCAACTGGCTGCAGTTAACTGGGGCCTTATTCAACATCTTAGACATGAATGCTATGAGATATTCAGTATGTCCAACCTCGTGAGACAGAACTGCTCCTTCCCCATGTGGTGATGCATCAACTGCAAGTGCTATTGGTTTCTGCAGGTCAAAATCAATTAAGACATAGGTGACAAAGCAATGAATTTTTCAACTTTTGAAATCATTCACATTCAACAGCCCACTCGCAAGGAACATTTTTATGCTTAATGTGATGCAAAAGGAGCAGCAATTTGCACTGCGTTCAGATTGAAATTGATGTAGTGGGTTACTTTTCCAAGAACTGCTTGTAGTTCTCATACATTTTGAGGAGAAGATAATCTCTGGATGAGCTCTAATGCCTAGTCTGGGGATGAGCACTGTGGGCATCAGAAAGATGTCCCAATTATTCAACTTTGGTATTGAAAAATGAACATTCCTGTATTGCACTTGAGTCGTGCATCAGTTTAACTTAAAACAGAGACTCTAAATTCTTGATATACTGTTCTGGTGTTCATCTGGACACATTGATGTCATCCAAATAATTTGAACAAAACAGAACTTTCAGCATTACTTGTTCAAGAAAGTGTGGAAGGAGCACAGAAGTGGATCTGCTTCTGAAGTGAAGGTGCTGGTATTGATACAACCCAGAGTGCATATCTCAACATGCTGTGTTGAACCAAATGGAAAGAAAAAGGGCATCAGAAACTAAGAATGACAGACTCACTTTCAACCACAGGAAAATAATAATAATAATAATAATAATAATTCAACCACATGAGTGCAGTCGTCAACAGTGAATCAAAATCAAGTGTTCCTCAAGTTAGATTATTGACTAATATGGACAAAAAAGACAAAACAAACAGTGCCACCATGCAACGTCCAAGTACCAGAAGGCTGAAAAACAGTTATCACCAGCCAACAAAAACATGCAAAATAAACCTATTTGCAGACAGTCAAGGACAGAACTTAGCAGCCGAATTTCAGTCTAGAAGCAGTCACAAAATAACTAATGTAGTGAAACCAGTGCAAAATTTCAGGCAGTGACTTCCATGAACCATGACATGAAAACAGCAGCAACAAATAATGACTTTTTCATGTTCTTAGCGGGAACAAATGACGTAGCAAAAAACAAAATGAAAGACGTAGTGATCTCACTTAAAAGAAGGCTACATGAGCTGAGAAGTTCAAACATGATCGTCTTCTCTGTATCACATCAACATGACTTGCCAATCTGGTTGTGTGTTAATAAAGAAGCATGAAGTGCAAATAAACAGATCTTAAATATAAGCATGAGATTAAATAATGCTACATTCGTAAGCTGTGTAGGAAGAAGATTCCACACATCCCATGGCTTACATCTCAACAGACTAGGGAAGGACTTAGTTATAAAATGGACCCAAGAAATAGTGAACAGCAAATTGAATGTGTAGTGTTGAGCTACAGAGGCCATCTCTCTCAAGGACAAAAATAACGAATACTTGGGAGAATCAACCACAAAATGCCAGGTCAGTAAAACAATACATCGGCAAAACAAGAGCGATATTTTTAAGACAATAAAACCTTCCACCATTGCAACACTAGAAGCAAGTGTATGTGTTTCATATGTGCCTCAAGCAGACGTCAGTCCACATGACAATAATTTGTCACTTTTGCATTATAATGTACAGGGTTGGGGCAAAAAAAGATGCTTTTGAATCATTTATCACAGGACTACTATCTTCACATGTAGTAATAGTTACAGAACACCATAAAACAGTGAACAACATTCAATATTCCAAATTAGAAGGCTACAGCCTAGCTATGTTCTACTGCAGAACTCACAATACAGGTGGTGGTGTTGCCATCTACTCAACAAAATATAATTTCATAACCACACAGAAAAAGTGCTATAGGGGAACAGTTTCTGTGTCGACAGAGATTTCGAAATTGCAATTCTTAAAATCACATTTTGCACTGTTCCTTTGTATGTCATAGGTGTATATAGATCCTTCTGTGGAAACTTTGATGCTTTTCTGTAATCATCTCTTGATGAAGTTTTAGGTAAATTAATGTCAGGCTGTAGAAGTGTAAATCTTGTCATACTGGGAGATCTGAACATCAACACTTTACATGATAGTCAGGAAAGCAAATGTTTTACAGATTGTATCCTGTGTTATGGGGCTAAAGCTCTTCTTAGACTTGTAACCACCAGAATAGCTAACGCACATAGTAACTCAATTGACCATGTTATCACAAATTATGACCACATCATCTCAACAGATGTAATAATGGTCACCTTCCAGATCATTTAGACCAAACACTAGTGCTAAAATGTAATATCAAATTCAAACCAAGAAAAATGTACAAACGCAGGGGAATATTATCTGCAAACAACGCTGCCACACTAAGACACAGTTTAAGCCAGGAATCATGGGAATCACTTATGACTACCATTGGGGTCAAAAATAAATGAAACATGTTCACAGAAATTATGACTGAGCACTTAAATAGAGCCATGCCATTAAAAAAAGTGAGTATCCGAAAATCAAAACCTGTGCTATTAGATTTTAAAACAAAAAATCTGAAAGAAAAAATGGAATACATGTATAGCTTACACAGACTAACTCAGAGTTACATAAAGAACTATACAAGCAGTACAAATATAAGTACCACAGAGAAGTTGAGATCAAAATCAGAAAGAATCAGCCAACAGATACGAGGTTCAGATAACGTTTCAAAACTTGCTGGTCAACTGTAAATAAAATCAGAAACAATGAAACAGGAACTAAAATTAATAATGTACAATTAACTGTGAATAATGAAGATATCTCTGATCCTCTTCTAGTCAGCAATATTTTTAATAATTACTTCATAGATACTGTCGAAAATGATGTCTCTATGAAACAAAATATACAGCATTCATTTGAGTCCTGCAACAAACAGAACTGCAGTACACTAGCCGCAGTAAGCACATATGACATTCTGCAACTTATTGATAACCTCAGAAACAAAAAATCAGTAGTATGAGATGAAATTTCTCTATATCTATTGAAGAAATGTGAACATGAACTAATGAAACCATTAGTTCATCTAATAAACTGTTTTCTCGAAGATGGTGTGTTCCCTGACAATTTGAAACTGTCTGTAGTGAAATCATTATACAAAAAGGGGGAAATAAATCGTCTACATAGCGACAGATCCAGTGCCCTAATCTCAACTTTCAGCAAACTGATGGAGAAAATAATATTTAAAAAACGTTGGAACATTACAACAATGATGATGTATCAAGTGATTTCCAGCATGGTTTCAAAAGAGATCGAAGTACCATGTCAGCAGCAGAACAATTTGTCCATAATTTACTTGATAATATAAATGAAAACTCCCAAGCAGTAGGAGTATCCTTGGACCTCTCAAGGGCTTTTGATAGAGTACATCATGATGTGCTCTTATAAAAAATTGCAAAGAGTGGTGTCTGGAAAACTCATGCAATTGCTAGAAACATATTTAAGGAGTAGACAACAGTGCACGGAGATTATGTACTCTAATGGAGAAATACTGGAGAGGAGAAGATGAAGTATAAGAATTGTACAGTTCGGTGTTCCTTGGGGCTCTATGTTAGGTCCAGTCCTATTCATATGCTATGTAAATGATTTCCCAAGTTCTCTTAACAATAAGCAATTGATCACTGTGTATGCAGATGATAGATCTGGTGTCTGCTATGCAGACAATGCGCCCAGCCTAGTTGAAGAGATACATAACTTTATTGAAAAGGCAAGAGTTCACTTTGAAAGAGAGAACCTAAAAGTAAACAAAGAAAAAACTAACATTATTAATTTTAAGCCAATTAGTACAAACAGACAAAATACTGTGACTGCTGAAATGCTACCAAAAACCTGTACAAATTGCAAATTCTTGGATTTATGCGTAGATGATCGACTTTCATGGAAGCAGCAAGCTGATTAAGTCTGTCAAAAAATAACATCCAGTCTATATGTATTAAGAAGATTATCACCATATCTCAATTTTGAATCCCTAAGGACTGTATATTACAAATTAGTGTATCCTTTTTTGTCTTATGGAATAGTACTGTGGGATGGGACATGCCAAATTAATATGAAAAGACTTTTCATACTGCAGAAGCGAGCCTTGAGGATCATAGCAAAAGTAAAACCAGGAACTTCTTGCAAACCGCTATTCATTACATACAATATTCTCACAGTTTATGCCATGTATATACAAGAAACTATAATGCTAGTGAAAGAAGACAATAAGATCACAAAAAGAAACATGGATTTCACAAACATGAAACAAGGCATAGAAAAGATTTTCATATAGTTAAAAGAAGATGAACTTTAACAGTAAAAAGCTCCCATGTCAAAGGAGCTGTTTTTAATAACTTGTTACCAAATGAAGTTAAGATATTGACAGGGAATACTTTTAAAAAGCGAGTCAAGCAGTGGATTATCCAAAAATGCCCTTACAACTTGAATTTGTCATGAATAACAATGTAATAAGAAATAATGCAAACTAAAAAAATGGTAACTGTAAGAACTTTATAATTAGTTGAAAATGCACATGCATGTAAGATTACGTGATATGAGCAATAAATTGAATTGAACTGACAGCCGCAAATTTTTTTCATTACCACATCAGGGAATGTTGAAAATAGGCACAGGTTAAATCCATGGGTAACACTAATGCTTTTTTGAGTCTTAGTTGATAAAAAATGATGGCATTGAATGAATATATTCTAGCTGCTCAACTAATTTCACATACTGAAAGCTCTTGAGCCGTAAGAATTAATGATTTGCAGGATTTACTAATGTGCCAGTAAATCAAATCCATATGCATTATTCCCTAAAAAGACAATATTCTAAGTTTTAACTAATTGTGTTGACACAATTATGAGTGATGGAGGAGCGGGGTATATAAGCCCGAATCTGCTTGGTTTTCTGTGAGTTTGTAAGACGAGTGGCCAGGAGGCAGACAGTTAAGAACTGAATGCCATACAACAATCACTTATAGTCATTGGTATAGCAATGAAGATATAGTGAGTGCATGTGTCAAGAGGAATTGCTATGAAGAGAGGTCAAGACAATTCATTAATACTACCTTTTTTTAAAAAAAAAACAGTGCGCTGATAGTAAACAAATATTTATTACAAAATGTATTCCAGTTTACTCAATTTTACTACTACACTGTAGTAGAACACCTACTTTACAGGAATTTATCAACTATTTTCTGCATTGATCTAAATATGGCATACAGTGTATTATGTCCTACACACATTATTTTTTTCTTGATTCTTCCCTACAAGAAGGTTTATAACAAAATAACAATTTATCCATCACAGCTTCATCCACATTACTCAGTAATCATGCAATGTAAATTTTTGGATGGTATTCTTGTAAAGTTGTAGTTTTCCAGTGTTGTCCATGTTTTAAAAGCATAGGTCTCTACTTTAAACAATGAAATACATTCTGCTTTGTAGTGGATTATTTACACTTTCTTCAACTGGTTTTGACTATCAAACTAATACAGCATTTCAAACTGTTCAGCTGACTGAGCTGAAATTTTGCATGAATGAAGCTTTTACATGTGGAAAGAGCTTAGTACCAGTGCTGTTTCAAAATATTTTACAATTTCATGGTAATAGCCAATTCAATGATTTGCATTGTGATAAATAAGATGAGAGAACCTGGTTCTTTGTTTCCATTGTGAACAGTGGCTAAATATACATTCAAGGGAAAAAAACTGTAAATATTGAACCGAAGTTCAATCATTAGGGACTACATCCTTCATAAACTGTTTCACAAAATCACAAAAAAGTTAAAAATAGAAATGATATACCATTATGTTCTTGTAGCGTTCCTTGGGTCAGTTTGAGAACTGTGAAAAATATTCTTCTTATCTGTGTGTATTCCTTATGTATACCAACTAGGTGACCATAACAATACAGAATATTTTCTGTTATTTTAAAATACCACTTTTGGGGACTACAAAAAAACTCCTGATTTCATTTAGAATCCTGACCCCAGCCCCATAAAATGTGTGTTCATTCTCAGAGAATTTGGAAGAGAATACTGATGAAATTTCACCCGAAGGAAAATCTGAAGAGCAGATCCTGTCACTGTCACGGTCATCAACAGCTGAGAGACTGCAACTGCAGAAGAGTTGGTAATGCCTAACACTAGCTTTGATTGCCCCCCCTCCCCTCCCCCCTCTCCACAACAGCCTGAAATTCTACCAGACTGTTTCCTAGTGCAATATCTTCCAGGCCAAGTACTTAGGTTCCAGAAAAGTTGATATAGAATGTTTGCTTGGCTTCACATAGTTGGACTTGATTCTGAAGGATTAAGCTTGTTTTATTGAACAAATACAGCATTTACTGGAAAAGGATTTAAGAAATGGAGAAAGGATATTAAAAAATTTAAAGCAAACAAGAAGAGTGCAGCCCATTGTCATGCTGCATTGAGCCATAGTCAGTTAAAAGCACCTACTGAAGGGAAACTGTCTCAACTGAAATTTTAGTAACAATAAATGTCTTTAGAATCATTGATTATGATTATTAGTAATCTTAAATATCTTACCAGGCAAGTATTGGCTATTAGAGGACACACAAACTCTGAAGGAAAATTAATGGAACTGTCAAAACGCTGTAGTGAAGACAAGCCATCTTCAAAATTGTGGCTTCAAAGAGAACGAAGTTCACCCATCCAAAAATACAAAATGAACTAACTGAAATTCTTAGTAAAAACAAATCGTTAACAGTATAGTTAAAAAAAATTAGGTCAGTGACTCCTTTGATGGATTCAGTGATTTGTGATGACACAAGGGATGTTTCAAGTGATGAACAACTTAGTTTTTGTGTAAGATGATCTAATGACAATTTAGATACTTGTAAAAGCTTTTTAGTATTCTATAAAACTTATTATGTATGTGGAGCAGACATAGCTGTACTCACTTGTGATAGTCTTCTTAGACTACAGCTGCCTGTAAGTAACCTTTGGGGGTAGACATATGATGTAGCAGGAAACACGCTTGGCATTCATAAAGGGACTCGATCAGTTATAATTGACAAGCAGCCTTTGGCACATTTTAAACACTGTGGCACTCATTACTGTAGCCTGTTATTTTTGAAACAAGCTGCAGAATTCTGAGAACTGTCAAAAACTATGAAATGAGCTTATCAATTACGAATATTTTTTTCAAACACAGAAACAATAGGCAAGTTCATACATGTTAATGAAGATGTGGATGAAGGCCTGTCAGTAATGTTATCATACTAGATGGCTAGGCTATGCCGGTGGTCACAAATCAATGAAATTTTGAACAGATATCCTTTGGGTCTCAAGACACTGAAGGAACTAACAGAACAAGAATACGAAGGAGCCAATGGCGTACTTATTGTTTTTGAGGTTGACAAATCATACCTTGTTTTCAAAATGAGAAAGTAAGTAATTGAGCTTCTAGAAATCTTGAACAAGTTTCCAAGGAGAAGAAAGAACAGTTTATTTATCAGTTGAATTTTTCTTCCTTATATGAAGAATGTAATGTTAGAACAGCTGCAACTACCAAAAAAAACAAAAAAAAAAAAAAAAAAAAAAAAAAAGAAGTTCCTAAGTGGTTGTCCAAGGACCTACATGAATTTCTGTCGCTTGAAGAACTTACAAGCAGGAATATTTTGAAGTCATTGATGTGGCTGTCCAAGGGCTTAGATATCGAATACTTGACCAACTAGGCATGAAGAAACGGCTTTTCTTGGAAAAAGTGTGAATGGAAAACAAAGATGATGTGGTAGGTCTATACCTGGAAATCAATGTTCAGACTTTGAAAACAGAACTTCAACTCTTTTGTCTATGATAGAATGTAAAAAGTCTGGACACAAAGTTAAATACAGATTTTTTTTATCGTGATTCCAAAGCTTTCCTCTTTCTCAATAGCATCACTATTTAATCGTGTGTTATATACAAAGATTCATTCTCATTCATAACATTAAGCAGCTTACTGTCACTGCATAACAGGTAATAGAGTTAGTATGATCATCTATACATGGCTCTTTACTAGTACTTAAATCAAGAACTTCTTGTGATACCATCATTAACATTCCTTAATGCTTTAACAGTGTCCTTGGATATCTCTGCAGCATTGTAACCATTACTACACATTTCCTTACAAATACCTAATGTCTCCAGTTCTTCTTTAAAACGAACAAACTACTTTTCTTCTTCAATACGATACTCTTTATCAATTACCTTCAATTTATTATATTCAATAATACTACAAACATCATCAGTACTACCACACAAATTTCCAACATCATTATTCCCTGCTTTATTACTGTTTAAATGCCCAGTTTCACTTAAGTTGCTGTTCATTAATACAGTATTCACTTATTTCTTAAGTGGTTCTTCGATTAGTATCTGAATTCCAAAATAATAACAAAAATCAGTTACTTCAGGATTTAACAAAGGACATGTATCTACCCAGTTATAGAATTCTGATAAATTAATTTCTCCTATACTCTCTTTTCCAATTTCTGTGTGCTCAGTTACCTTATTTGCATATTTTGCCTTACCAGGTGAACATACTTTTTTCTCAAAAATGTTCAAATGTGTGTGAAATCTTATGGGACCTAACTGCTAACGTCATCAGTCCCTAAGCTAACACACTACTTAACCTAAATTACCCTAAGGACAAACACAGACATACATGCCTGAGGGAGGACTCAAACCTCCGCCGGGACCAGCCGCACAGTCCATGACTGCAGCTCTTAGACCGCTCGGCTAATCCCGTGCGGCATTTTTTCTCAACAGATATAATATTAACAGGATAGTACACATATTAAAGACAGCTGTTGATCACTTCACTAGAATATTTTTCTTGTGTGTCAGTATTTGTGTAATTTCTGGTCCATCTGTTATTTGCTTCATGAGCCACTAACTTGCAGACTGATGATGAGGCCCAAGTTAGTTTTTTATTTCCTGAATTAATACACCATCCTGTTTCCTTATGTTTCTATTATCACTTCGATTCCAATTTCTGTTCCAATGTTGCTCTCCAGAATGAAAATTCTTGTCCTTTACTCAATTATGTTCCTTCTGATGATAATTGTTACCATTGCAGTTACTATGTTCCCTCTCATTATGATTATTACTGTGCCAATTTTGATTACTACATCTTTGAAAATGTGTGTGTCTATTGTGGTTGTATTTCCCCATCTTTTTTTCCAGAATGTTATCTAATTTATTCATATTTCAAAAACTGGTCTATCTTGTTGTCTGGCTGATAGACTGGGTGCCCCCGTACCTCAGCTGGTAACTTCCTTTTTAAGGCATTGATCTGGGTGAGTCCATCGAAAGGTTTGCTCAAATTTTTTGCAAAACTGATTCATACTAATACACCCTCCCCTCTAATTTCACCCATTGAGAAATTCACTTTTTATTCTAACTTGTTCAGTCCCCAACCAAAATCTGTCTAAAAATCCTTCCTCAAAATATGCCTACGTTGTGTCATTTTTAACAAATTTGATTTTCATAATATCAGTCATATTAGACACAAAATTATCTCTGCAATGCTGCAGAAAATTTACAGAATGTAAACTACATCAACCTGAAAAGATTTTCACTGGAATGTTGCAAAATATAGTACCAACATTGTGCACAAGATTTCTGTTAACAACATCATCTTTTTTGCACAGAATGGAAATACTACTTTCTAGGGTGCTGGTTTTGTTGTTACGTAATAATACATTTTCTGTGAATTTGCGGTCTACTATCTTCAAGTGTTCAACAAAACTACTTTCAACAAGTGCCAGTTTAGTGTCAACAGTAGTTTCCAAAGTCAAAGTTTGGCTGTTTACATTTTTGTCAACAGTACTTATTTCCTCATGCACTTTTTCAAAAGTAATTTTTCTTTTTTTTCCTATCTTCAATGATCTCATCTTTGATATTTTTGACTTCAGTGTTAAATTTAAGTTCAATTTCTTTCATTTTTGACTCAAATAACTCTACTCGACCATGTAACCTCTCAATTTTTTTATTGGTATAGTTTAGTTGAGTTGTATTTCTACCAATGTAATCAAATAACTCTCCTATTGAATGGCCGATTTCTCTGAACTAGTTCTTATTTTCTTGTTTATGATTTTCAAGTTTCTCATTAATTTTTGCAATGTGATCCTTACTGTTTTTAAGCTGTTGATGACTTGTTTTTATTAACAGTGTCAACATTGTACTTACGTTATTATTATCATCTCATTCCAATAATGTACATGAATCTTTGGTGTCTGTTTTTCAGTTCTATTGGTTCATGGCTAAATCTTTCTTGTTCTTGTTCCAGAACACTTCTTTAGTCTCCCATGTCTATATTACTCCCCATTATTTCAGAATCCTGTTCAATAACTGTTGTTGTTAATGACTATTCAACAAAACACTTCACTTTGAAGAGGAAATAAGAGGGGACAAAATAAAGAAAATGTTTCCAGTATTTAACTTCATTGTTGGCACCAGTGTTGTTAATTGTACACCTCACTCTTTATTTTTCATTCTTTTCTTCTTGGTGATTGTGATCTCCTTTTGCTGTTATTGTTGCTGTTTTCTACATGTTGCTTCCATTTGGCAGGTTGTTCATACAAAATTTTGACACTATACACATATTTAATCTGGAAAAGGAAAATAGCCCAGCACAGAATTCACATTTTACTCTCAGAAAATCCCAAACAACAACACCATATTCTGATCATCACCACCTTCTTGTAGCCCAAAGTCAATTTATTAATTTGTGAAATAAGTTACTAATTTCGTTGGCTGATCACCTTTTCACAGCACTTGGCATGCTGAGTTAGTGACGCACTGCAGAGAGATATAGCAACAGTATACTTTGAATAAACAATTTTTATAATACTCATCTTTTATTCTTCTTCTTCTTTGTTGTAAGTTGATGGCTCATAGTCCATTCTAAAGTACAACTTTTTATACTGGTCCGGAGGATATTTGGGTTCATTCTATTTAATAATGTGAATGCTGGTGAACTTCTTGGTGCTGAGTACTATATTCTCAGTCATTTCACTTCACAGTGCAAATGAATATCATCCAAGATGGTAATACAACACATAACTTGTACTCCATCCTCCCACTTCCAACTTGTACTATCCACTACCCCAAAGACAAAGATATCCACTACCCCAAAGACAAACATTTACCTTTAACAAAATGTATCAAAGAAAATACTATCATATAGCGATGTATTTGTGCAAAATCATCATTTTAACATACTTTCATAAATAAAGTACAAGTAATTGTTTACCTTTTGAAGAAGGCTATAATCATTATAGTATATGTATATATATGTTGACGTTTATACATTTTTGTATAGCTACATGGTAGTGGATTTCTGGGTTTTGCGTCTTCAATTTGGAATCAGTCATATCATATGATACAAGATCGGTTAGTACATTTATCTCACCATAACCAGTTTTATTACAACATGCATTTGGGAGAGCTACACAGTAAACCTAAGGGACACCTCCTGACAGTGTTGCAAAAAATTGAGATTTACCATTTACAAGAGCACATTAAATCACCAGAACAATTTTATTAACAGTGCGTTTTTGATAGTCTCTTCCAGTCACCCACAATGATATGGCTCACATATGAGCAATAGTCCCACATGCTGAGAGGGGACAGGAGCGACACATTCTAGCAGCAAGCTAGCGTCCAGACTAGCATCCACACACACTGTAGAATTGTGCTCCATACAACATCATGAAGCAGAAGCAATATTGTTAACTGTAACTGTCACATCCTGTTACCCATAATTTTGGTTGCTGCAAATAGTTCCATTTTTATAACTTAATTGTTTTATACCTTTTATTATTCTATACTTTCAGTGTTTTACACTTTTAATATTTTTATTACATCTAGATCTGCAGCTACAGGATTACTCTGCAAGTCACAATTAAGGCCTGGCAGAGGGTTTGTTGAGCCACCTTTAAGCTACTTTTCTACTATTCCACTCTCAAACGAGCACATGGGAAAAACTAAAACTTAAATCTTTCTATGTGAGCTCTGATTTCTCTTATTTTATTGTGACAATCATTTCTGCCTATGTATGTGGGCACCAAAACAATGCTTTCATGCTTGGAGGAGGAAGTTGGTATTTGAAATTTCATGAGAAGGTCCTGCTGCAGCACCTTTGTTTTTATGACTGCCAGCCCAATTCATGTATCATATCCATTACACTCTCTCCCTTATTCCGTGATAATACAGAACAAGCTGCCAGTCTTTGAACTTTTTCCATGTCCTCCATCAATCCTATCTGATGCAGACCCCACACTGCACAGCAATACTCTGGAAGAGGGTAGACAAGTGTACTGTAAGCAGCCTCTTTAGTAGACCTGTTACATTTTCTAAGTGTTCTGCCAGTAAATTGCAGTCTTTGGTTTGCTTTCCCCACAACATTACCTATGTGATCATTCCAATTTAAGTCATTGTTAGTTGCAATCCTTAAGTATTTAATTGGGTTTACAGCTTTTAGATTTGTGTTGTTTATTGTTTAACTGAAATTTAGCAGATTCTTTTTAGTGCTCATGTGGATGACTTCACACTTTTCATCATTTAGAGTCAAGTGCCACTTTTTGCCCTAGATTGGATTAGATTAGATTTACTTTCATTCTAATTGATCCATAGAGAGGAGGTCCTCCAGGATGTGGAACATGTCATTTTTGAATTCATCAAGTACAGATTTAAGTGTCAGGAAGTCGTTTCTGAAAGTATTGGTATGGAGTGTAGCCATGTATGAAAGTGAAACATGGACGATAAATAGTTTGGACAAGAAGAGAATAGAAGCTTTCGAAATGTGGTGCTACAGAAGAATGCTGAAGATTAGATGGATAGATCACATAACTAATGATGAGATATTAAGTAGAATTGGGGAGAAGAGGGGTTGTGGCACAACTTGACTAAAAGAAGGGATCAGTTGGTAGGACATGTTCTGAGGCATCGAGGGATCACCAATTTAGTATTGGAGGGCAGCATGGAGGGTAAAAATCGTAGAGGGAGACCAAGAGATAAATACACTAAGCAGATTCAGAAGGATGTAGGCTGCAGTATGCACTGGGAGATGAAGCAGCTTGCACAGGATAGAGTAGCATGGAGAGCTGCATCAAATCAGTCTCATGACTGAAGACCACAACAACAACAATTTTAGTGCAAGGCTTTTTATGCAAGTTACTAGGAAGTTTTACTGAAACTAAATCTGTTAAACTCATGACATTCCTACAACTCCCCTTCCCTGCCTTCTTTCCCCTCTCTCAGACCCCTTGCTGCACTTTTCTCACTCCTTCTCTTCCTCCTTCCCCCCCCCCCCCCCACCCCCCATTCCCTCCCTCCTCGAGTTACCAATTTATAGCATGGACCATAGGTGTATACCACAGTTCTCTGCGTGGTTCTGACAAAGACATGATGAGTTGCAGATGCAATTGCATAGGAAAATTCTATATTTATTTACAATACTTTTCTACTTTTGTACTTGGCAGAGCAGTGATTTATATCAAGTTATCCTCCTTATCTGTAGTGTCCCATACACTGTGAATGAAAACAAATAAAATGTTGTCCAAATTCAGAGGAACATCAGAAACAGTTGTGGAGCTGTGAACAGTTTGGGACCAGAGAGCAGAGAGAGGTGAGCCGCTGTGAAGAACTGAATTAGAGTGAAATGACTCCAGCATTCCGGCCCAAGATGCTGGAGTTGGCAGTCATGTGTGCATGAGGGGTGCTTGCTTGTGTTTATGAATGGTGTATGTCTCTCTTTTACTGATGAAGGCTGTGGCCTAAAGCTTTATGAAAGTGTCTTTTAACTGTGCCTGTCTGCAACTTAACATGTCTTCTTTACAGTAAGTAGAAGCTGTCTTTTCCTACATTGTTGATGTTCCTACCCAGAATCTCCATTATTTAATATAGTATTAGTTAATGTATGGGAAGGTCCCAGAACTAGTCTTACTTGTAATTGGTAGCAGTCCCCAACTAGTACTAGGGACAGAAAGCTGGCTGAAGCCAGATGTCAATAGCAATGAACTTCGAAATTCTGATTGGAATGTATATTGCAAAGAGAGGTTGTTCACCAGCAGAGAATGTGTGTTTACAGCTACAAAAAATATAAGAATATCTAGTGAGTTACTACAGATTCCGAATGTAAAATAATTTAAATAGAGATAAATACTAAAAGTGGACTAAACATGACCATCAGATACTTTCATAGACTTCCTGTCTCAGAAGCAATAGCAGTAGAACATTTGAGGTAAGACTTGAAGAGAATTTTGCATGAATTTCCATCATGTAATAGTGTTATGACAATGAAAACAATCAATTGTTGATAAAATTATGTAAGTGGATGAATAAAAAATCTAGATTTGGTGAGTAGATTTTTTAACTATCCAATTAAATAATTTTATGTAATAGTGTTAGATGGAGATTTCAATCCAGCAGCTATACACTGGGAGGCTCAAGTGATAATGTGAGTAAAAGAAACAGGAATTCTTGTGAAATTGTTGTAATTCCCTTATCTGAAAATTACCTTGAGCAGCTAACCAGGGAAATGACTTATGAAAATAACATATGAGATTCCTTGGTAATCAGCAGGCCTGGACTTTTCAATTCAGCTTAAAATGGGAAATTAGAAATCACAAGGAACTTACAGAATCACTGCATATGGCTGTAAATAGGGATGTAAAGAAAGTTAGTAAGATATCTATGCTTAGCAACTGTGACAAGAAGAAGATATCAGATTACCTGAGTGGTCAATGTGAAAAATTTATCCCCAGGACTGGAATGTTGAGCATTAATGGACAAAGTTGATGAGTATTTAACAATATTTCTTAGATAGGTACATGCCAGGCAAAGTAGTAAAGGGATGAAAAAGACCTGCTATAGTTTGACAGTAGTGTTAGGTAGCTGCTATGAAAGTAGAGAGCACTTCACTACTAATTTAAACATTTCCGAAGGCCCACAGTCATACAGAAACTGAACAAAACCAAAATTAGAGAAAGGAAAACCATGTATAAAGTGTTCAACAAATTCAGAAGTAATATTCTATATATCAACCTGACAGAAAATCCTAAGAAGTAATGGTCTTATGTTAAAATGGTAAATGGCTAGAAGCCATCTGCCAAACATTCTGTACTATAGTAGCATCAGAAGAAAGGATGACACTCAGAATGTGGAAATACTAGACACCTTTTTCAAAAACTGTTTGACTGAGGAAAGTCATACTGTCGGTCCTCCTTTAAATCAGTGCATGAATGCCAAACTGATGATAAGTGAGTGCAGGATAGAAAATCAACTGAGATTGCTCTACAGAGGAAAAACCACTGGACCTGACAGGATACCAGCATGATTCTATGTAGAGAATGCAAAAGAACTTGCTCGTCTTCTACCAGTAGTGAACTGTAGGAATGAAGCATTCCTAGTAATTGGAAAAAATGCAGGTGATTCTCATTTTCATGAATGTTCCCCAAACACATGCACAAACCTGTAAGTCTGTATCTCTGACACCCTCTGCATTGTTGGTGGCAAGGATAGATACATTGGTACTCCTTACCTGTTGTAAGAGGTGACTAAAAGGAGTCATACACTTAGTTAAGCTTTTATGTTGATGACTCTTCTATTATTAATATACCTGTCAGTTTTAGCTCGTTTCACAACTTCTCCCTCAACTTTTTGGCTTAATTACTTACAGTCCCCCTTTAGAGTTTCAGCTCCACTTTCCTAATTTTCACAGAAAAATCCAAGTTCACACAAGAAATCCAGTGGAATAGCCAATTACATGGGGAGAGGGGGGGGGGGGGGGGGGGGGCAGTGAGGTGTTCTCATGGTTGTGCAATCTGGGGCTCTGGGACTTCAGGCAGTGGCTACTCCCATGTAGCCTTTGCTGTAGCCAGTTGGCATGCATGGGGAGAGCACCTCATCAGAGTGAGTGGCATCAGGGCAGACAGTCTGTAATGAAATAGATCAAACTCACCCTTATAAGCAGTCGTGCCAACACTGTAAACTGTACAGAATACTACTACACTCATTTAGTAACATGTTCAGTTTTGAAGAAAGACAAGAAAATGTTTGACCACCATCTTTTCAATGCACTAAGAAAAAGTTGAATGACCCTTTACAAACACTATATGGGAATACAGTGAATTTCAATGATGAAATCTTTTTAGGTTATCAGCTGAGTCTAGGTGTGTCTGCAGCAATGTTTGAAAAGTTTGCTACTCAGGCAATCTGTCAGGTTCATGTCCAGAATGTATCTTTATAGACACTGGACTGCAGGCTCCTCTGCCTCGTTTGCAATGGTTGGGCCAATCACATGCCTCTGGAAGAGGTGTCACAGACAGCTGAGGGGGGGGGGGGGGGGGGGGCTCCTGGGATGTTGGAGGGTCTTGACTGCCTTTGTGTTCCATCTGATGCCTTTGTCACTTTCACATCAGAGCACTCTTGATGTATTCTTGCTAGAGCTACATCCCATGTGACACTCATTTGGAATCTGCTTTCTCAGTTAGCAGTATCATCACGGACCTGTATCTCTGCTGCCACTTTTATGACTGAGTACCAGAACCTGTTCATCTGGCACAGCACCTCAATCTGTTCAGAATAAATATATGACCTTCACTGGCTGTGCTCTTCCATTGTAGATTTGTCCATTTGGCCGAGGTGAATGCTTCTCACATGTTGTGATTGGTGCTGCTGCAAAATACACCACTGCATTTGGCCAATTTATTGCTTTTGCAACTGATAGTGTAGACTCCATGTGCCTATAGTCATAGTTTGTCTTTCATTGAGTTAAGCATATTTTTTATTTTAGCCAATGAATGGAAAATGGTGAAAATGTTGTTTTCCTCCAATAACCTGGAAATCTTGATCATGGTCGGCCCAGTATATGGAAGGAATACCAAATGCTATATATCTTCTTCCAGATCATCTTCTTTCTTCTTCATTCATACATCCAGTCATGCATTTGTATGTTCTTTCTTATTCTTGCTCAACTGGAGAATATGTTTTATCTGTGTCTCTGAGTAGCTGTTCTTGTGAAAGGTTTCCATCAAATGCTACAGCTTGGTGGGCAGACTCTCCTAGTTGCATATATCTCACATCCTGTGCACCAGGATGGTGAGTACAGATTGCATTGCTTCACCTCCATGCCATGGTGAAATTTATTTTGTCATGTATTCTGTTAATGTGGCAAGAAATTCCTGCAGGTTCTCTTCACCATGTGGCCACACCATGATTCTCTTCACCATGTGGCCACATCATGAATGTGTTGCCCACATGCAGGCAGAATGTGTACAGTTTGTGGTGTATTGTTTTAAGAGCCGTTTCCTCGAAGTGTTCCATACATAGGTTTGCGAAGCTTGCCATAGCGACTCTTTCTAACTAGTGGCAGAACTTTCCATGACATTGGTGGCAGGTGGTAGTGAGTGCACGGCGAACAGTTCCCTAGCATCTTCATTGAAGTGGCTCCCTACTAATGCCAAGGATATTGCCAGGATATTGGACAAAAACAACATTAAAACCATTTTCCACTCATTAGCTAAAATCAAAAACATTCTCAGCTCACTGAAAGGCAAATTAGGATACAAATGCCTCAAATCAGCAGTGAATGTGGCAAACAATATATATATGAGCCAGATGCAATGGTGTATTTCACAATGCCACACATAACATGTGAGAAGTTTCACGTCAGGCAAATGGACAAATCTGCAGTGGCAGAGCACAGCTTCAATGAAGTTCATTTGTTTGATTTTGAACAGACAGAGGTGTTGTGTCAAATGAATGGATTCAGGGACTTGATCAGCAAACAGGCAGTGGCGATCAAACAGGCAGTGGAGATCGAACAGGCAGTAGAGATACAGGTCCATGATGGTCTTGTCAACCAGTATAGCCATTTCCAGCTGATCTCCACATGGGGTGAAGCACTATCAAGAATACATCAAGAGTGCTCTGATCTGAAGGCAGTGAAGATAACTGATGGAATAGACGGGCAGCCCCAGAAGGCAATTCCAGGAACCTCCAACACAAAGATAGCAAAACAAATGCAGAAGTTTTAAATATCACATTTAAGAAATCATCTACACAGGAGTATCATACAAACATACCATCATTCAACCATCGCACAGAGTCCCATATGCATGACATATTAATCAGCATTCCTGGTGTAGGGAAACAACTGAAAGAGTTGAAAACAAGTAAGTCATGAGGTCCCAGTTCAGTTTTACAAAGAGTCCTCTATGGCATTGGCCTCTTAGTTACCTTCCGTTTCTCATGACTCTCACATCCAGTGCAAACTCCCAAGTGACTTGAAAAAAGTACAGTTGACTCCTGCATATAAGAAGGGTAAAACAATGGACCTGCAAAATTACAGACTAATATCCCTAACATCAGTTTGCTACATAATTCTAAACCATCTCTAAGTTTGAATATAATAAATTTCATAGAGACTGGAAAGCTTAGAACAATTTTAATACACATTTTTGGAACAGGAATCAAAAAAGTTTTTAAAAGTTTTTCTTTCTTTTGCTTTTTAAAAGTCAGTCTTGATCGCACCACATATGCTACAAGAACATGGGGTCATATCACATGACCATCATCAGACCTGTAATTTAATTTAGAAAGTAATAGAAGCCTTACTAGATTGACAATAAAATGTGCCAAAATGCTTATAAGGTGGAGCACTCTTCTCAGCTGCTGTGATGTCAACTGATTCCAGCAAGTGACGGGCATACACTTAAATACGAAGATGCTCTGCCTACCTCTTCTCCCTCTACCTCTGATTTTTTTTTTTTTTTTTTTTTTTTTTTTTTTAAGCTTATGTCAGTGAATCAGCATGGTTTTAGAAAGCATCACTCATCTCATATGAAACTCAGCGTGTCCTTTTCTCACATGACATACTGTAAACTATTGGTAAATGGCAATGGCCAGATTACAGTTTTCTGCATTTCCAAGAAGCATTTGACATGGTGTACTACTGCAGACTGTTAGCAAAGGTCTGAGCATCTGGAACGGGTTCCCAGATATGTGGGTTGCTTGAAGACTTCTTAAGTACTAGAATCCAGTATGTTATACTCAACAGTGAGTGTTTATCAGATACAAGGGTATCATCAGGAGTGCATCAAGGAAGTGTGATAGGACTGTTGTGACTCACCGATCTTTCAAAGTGCCGCCGCGCAGTTACGCGCGTCCTCTACATGCGGCACTGTCTGCTAGCCATGCAGCAGCAGTGACACATAAGCGGCCAGCCAGACAGTGGCCGCTAAACTTGGACTCAGTTATGATTTGACTGTTAAAGTGTGCACACATCTTACTCTGTTTACTTGATCTGTGACTTTCATGTATTGCGTCTTCCTTGAAATATATTTGTTCAACTTGAAGTTATTACAATTGGTGACGAGGTAGTGATTTTTCTTTTCCATCATTGACCCACATGTTTCCATGGCTACTTTAGAGCAACTATTTCAAGGTCTCATAGAACAGCAAACGCTTCTCACAAATGCGATTCGTGATTTCTTCACGGCATCAAATACAGGGCGTTTCTCGTCATTGTCTCTACCTAGTTTTCCTCCTTATGACGAGATGGCGGAAGACTGGTCTGATTACGAAAAAGTCTTCGACAGCACTTCTTGGCATTTCATGTCGTGGACGAACAAACATGTAAGTCTCTGTTCCTGTCATTGATTTCAACCCAAATGTATTGGTTGTTGTCGCAATTGGCTCCTTTGAAAGATCCTGCAGCTTTATCCTTTGCTGAAATGTGCTCACTTCTGTCTGTCTGTTTTCAAAAGCAAACGCATGTGGTAGCCTCTCGTGTTGCCTTTTATCGTTGTCAAAAACAACCAAATCAATCCTATCGCGCTTGGGCTGCTGAACTTTGTGGCCACAGTAGAAAGTATCAATTTGTTACTGAAGTTCACAAAGAATCCTACGCAATTCCATGGTACAGGATGCTATCATCCGATCGGCGCCTGACAAAGAAGTTAGGCAACGTGCCCTTCAGTTGGCAAATCCGACTCTAGGTGAAGTCCTATCCATAGCTCAGTCTTTTGAAATTTCTCGCACTGCTGGAGTGTAAATAGAGGCATGGGGTGACGTTGGGGAAATACAGCCTCTGTGCGATGTTGATGAAGCATGTGGCATGTCCCCACCGGCCAACGTTGTGTCATCCGTTTGCAAATCCGACCGCATACATGATGTTCATGAACATGACGCTGATTCTGATTCTGTGTTGTCTGTCAATTGTACTTCTTCCCTTTCAGGGAAGTTATTCCTCACTGTCCAAATACTTGGTCAAGATGTTCGCATGCAGGTGGATACTGGTTCTGCTGCCACTATCATCAATTCTCAGATGTATCTTCAGTTGGGTTCTCCAATCCTGTCACCCTCACTAGGCAATTACGGACTTACAATAAACAGAAGATTTCTCTCTTGGGACAATTTGATGCTGAGGTATCTCACAAATCTGTCATTCACACTGTTCCCATATGTGTGGTCGACCATTGTAACGTGGAGAATCTTTTTGGTTTTGATGCCTTTCGCATTTTTGGTTTCTCCATAGATGACTGTCAATATTGTCTCTGATGCTATTCCTTATGCTCAATTGGATTCCTTGTCAACGACATTTTTGTCCCTTTTTTCTCCTGGGTTAGGCCATGCAAATGACTTTGAAACTCATATCATGCTCAAACCCACTGCTCGGCCTAAGTTTTTTCGGGCTCAGCCCATTCCTGTGGCCCTTCGTGATCAGGTCAAACGGGAGCTGGATCGTCTCACTGCTTCACGGGTCTTGCTTCCTGTCACTTCCAGTGAGTGGTCCTCTCCTGTCACTGTTGTTGCTAAGCCCAATGGTGATATTCATCTCTGTGGTGATTTCAAAGCCACTGTAAATGCTCAATGCCTTACCGACACTTACCCTATGCCTCGACCTGAAGAATTGTTCACTAAACTTGCTGGAGGCCAGTATTTTTCTAAACTTGACCTGTCAGAAGCTTATCATCAACTTCCTCTCGACACTGCTTCCCGGCAATTTCTGGTCCTTAACACGGCTTTCGGCCTCTATCAATACCAACAATTGCCATTCAGGGTTGCCAGCACCCCTGCTCTCTTTCAGCGATTCTTGGAACAATTATTGCTCACTGTCCCTGGGTGTATAAATTACCAGGATGACATTGTTGTCACTAGCTCCACCACTGATGAACATCTTCAAAATCTTCGCACACTTTTTCATGTCTTACAGACTGCTGGTCTTAAGTGTAATCTTCAGAAATCAAAATTTTTTCAGGCATCTATCACGTACTTGGGGTTTCAACTCTCTCAGGATGGTATTCATCGGCTTCAGCAAACTGTCACTGTGATCGATGCCTTTCCTCACCCTACATCTGTTAAGGAACTGCAGGCCTTCTTGGGGAAAACAGCATACTATCACAAGTTTTTACCGTTTGCTGCTTCGGTGGCTCAGCCATTGCATCGCCTGTTGCATAAAAATGTGCCTTTTCACTGGTCCACATCATGCAATGCGGCTTTCCAGAAATTGAAGACTATGCTGAAACAGGCCCTGTGCCTGGCTACTTATCTGCCTGGCCAACATCTTGTTCTTGCCATGGACACCTCTCAATACAGGGTTGGTGCAGTCCTTGCGCACCGTTTTTCTGACGGTTCTGAACAACCCATTGCTTATGCCTCCAAAATGCTCATGGATGCCCAACAAAAGTATTCTCAAATTGAAAAAGAAGCCTTAGCAATTATTTATGCTCTTCATAAGTTTGGTGTTTTTCTATATGGATCCAAATTTCATCTTGTTATGGATCACAAACCACTTGTTTCCTTGTTTCATCCATCAACGTCACTTCCCGACAAGGCTGCACACCACCTCCAGCGTTGGGCTTTTTATTTGTCTCGTTTCAATTATGAGATTCATTTCCGGCCGACGGCTCAACATGCAAATGCTGATGCACTGTCTCGCCTTCCCATGGGTCCTGATCTGGCATTCGATAGGGATGAACTTTTGTGTTTCCTCCTGGATGTTGCCGACCAGCGAGTTGTGGACGGATTCTGACCCTACCCTCTCCTGGGTTTTACGCTGTATTCAGAAGGGTTGGCCAGATCGTCCATCTGCTAAGACTTCTGATCCGATGCAGAACTACTACGCTTTGCGTTACCGCCTCACATCTAGGGATGGTGTTATCCTCCTTTCCACCAAAAATGCTTCGCCATGTGTTGTGGTACCTGCGTCTTTGCATGCGTCAGTCTTGCGCCTCCTTCACCAAGGGCACTGGGGTGTCTCTCGCACAAATTCTCTGGTGTGCTGTCATGTGCACTGGCCCAGCATTGACTCTGAAATCGCACACATGGTCGCTGCCTGCGACCCATGTGCATCACAGACCACCACCCCGAAGTCATCTTTGTCACCATGGCTTTCGCCTGAGAAGCCCTGGGAGCGTATTCATGCTGACTTCATGGGACCTTTTTTAGGTACTTATTGGCTTCTCGTTATTGAAGCCTACTGTAACTCTCCTTTCATTGAATGTTGCACGTCGCCTACCACCGCGGCAACCACCAATGCTCTAGCTCACATTTTCTCTTTGGAAGGCCTTCCCTCTACTCTTGTTACTGATAATGGTCCGCAATTTGCCTCTTCCGATTTTGTGGATTTTTGTGCCCGTCGCGGCATCATGCATGTCACGGCCCCTCCGTTCCATTCACAGTCAAACGGTGAGGCTGAACGACTGATCCACACATTTAAGGTTCAGATGAGTAAACTCCTGACTTCTTCTGCTGATGATGTGCTTTTCCAATTTCTGGCTTCTTGCCTTTTCACCCCCATGGGTGACCACAGCCCAGCTGAGATCTTACATGGCCGACAGCCCCGCACGCTACTTCATCTTCTGCGGCCTTCAACCTCACGGTCGCAGGTGCCTTCGCTTGGCCGGTTCACCACCGCCGACCTTGTATGGGTACAGGGATATGGCAGGCAGCCAAAATGGAGTCCTGGCAGCATCTTATGACACCGTGGCCGACGCCTGTATGAAATCCAGATGGGCACGGGTGTTGCAGTGCGTCATTCGGACCAGCTTCGGCCTCGTGTGCCAGCAACGCCTGTTCCGGATGCTGCTACACCACCTTCGGCTCTACCTGATGCTCAGAATACTGGAATCTCTCATTACTCACAACGCAGTCCTCTCACCATCATATCGGTGCCAGCACAAGGACTGACGCCACCAGGAGACGTGCCCATGCAGGAACCAGATGACCATCATCTGCTGGAGCAACTCTACTCGCCTCCTTCTCCTACGGACGTGGACACATCACCCATATCTCCTGTTATAACAACCGGACTTGCTGTAATGGACAGATTGGTGGAAGGGGACCCCAGCAGATTCGACCCTCATGTCTCCTGTCATCTTGACCCGTTATTATTGGGGACATTTCTGTCCGTACGGGAAGCCTCCTCCTCAAGACTTTGTGGCCAGTCAAACAACATCTATGGATGTTAGCAATTCAAGGGGGTAAAAGTATTGTGACTCGCCGATCTTTCAAAGTGCCGCCACGCAGTTACGTGCGTCTTCTACATGCGGCGCTGTCTGCCAGCCATGCAGCAGCAGTGCCACCTAAGCGGCCAGCTAGCCAGTGGCCGCTAGACTTGGACTCAGTTATGATTTGACTGTTAAAGTGTACACACATCTTACTCTGTTTACTTGATCTGTGACTTTCATGTATTGCGTCTTCCTTGAAATATATTTGTTCAACTTGAAGTTATTACAAGGACCACTATTATTTTCTACTTACATACATTTTGTTAAGTACGACCATGGTTAGGTTAATCAGTAGAAAAATGTATTTGACAACAAACTAAAACATATACATACATCATGTCTGAATTAAAGGAAAATGCAATTACAATTAATAATGCAGCCAAGCACCCACTGCATCGATAATTACTTGGTATCTCTGAGACACACTTGAAACCAAGTTTTCCACATGTTCATGTGAAGAGACATTCAAATATATGGAATTTGCATTGACAGCTGTTTCAAATGAAGATCTTTATTCCTTGCAACTTCCTTTTGATGTAAGACCACACATTTTCAATAGACTTAGCATTAGGTGACTGTGATGGCCAATCCAATACTTCCACACCTTCCTCCTTTTTCCAGTTGCTGCAAAGCTTGCTGCAGTGTTTCAGATCATTGTCCTCCTGTAGTATCCAGTCTTTATTTTTGTCGATGAACCAACATTTGGCAGGCAGCATCAAAGATCTTTGATAAATGTGACATGTAAGCTGCACTCGTTTCTTTTCTTGTGTACATCATTCAAGAATTTAAACTAAACTAATGCTTTATGGACATTGCATGAATGATAAAGGTCCCCTTAGTTTATGTGAAAGAACTAAGGTGATATACAAGTATTTCACCACCTGTGTGTAATGCTGACCATACTCTTATTTAGCAGACTGTAAATGATTTGGTGGACAGGGTGGGCAGCAGTTTGTGGTTGTTTGCTTATGGTGATGTGGTGTACGGGGAGATGCTGAAACTGAGTGACTGTAGGAGGGTATAAGATGACCTAGACCAAATTGCTAGTTGGTGTGATGAATGGCAACTAGCTCTAAATGTAGAAAAATGTAAATTAATGTAAATTTATAGGAAAAACAATCCTGTAAAGTTCAGATACAATGATAGTAGTGTCCCACTTGACACAGTCACATTGTTTAAATATCTGGCAAAAACATTTCAAAGCAGAATGAAATGGAACAAGCAAGTGAAGATTGTGGTAAGGAAGGCAAATGATGGAATTCAGTTTGTAGGGAGAATTTTGAGAAAATGTGGTTCATCTGTAATGGAGACTGCATATAGTAAACTAGTGTGAATCTACACTCGGTAGGATTAAAGGAAGATATTGAAGCAGTTCAGAGGATGGCTGCTAGATTTGTTACTGGCAGTTCTGAACAACGTGCAAGTATTATGGAGATGCTTTGGGAACTAAAATGGAAATCACTGGAGGGAAGCCAATGTGCCTTTCGAGGAACGCTATTGAGCAAATATAGAGACCCAGCATTTGAAGCTGACTGCAGAATTATTCTAATGCTGCAATACACTTTTCATGTAAGGATCATGAAGATAAGATATGAGAAATTAGGGCTCATATGGAGGGCATATATGAGGGTTGGAACTTTAATAGTGGGAACTATTTATTTACAGCATTTACAAAATAGATATGTGTTTCAAAGTTTTACTGACCTTCAGAGCTGTCACCAGCACTGTGTATAACCCATTGCCAGTGATGCGGAAGTTGTAGGATACTCTTAGCAGTGCCAGTTGTGTTGACAGTTCGAGCAGCATAGTCTATTGCCCAATGAATTTGCAGCAGTTCTGAAGCAAATTCTGTGAAGTGTTTCCTTCAGTTTAGAAATTGAGTTGAACTTATGAGGGCTTAAATCAGGGGAGTGCAGTAGGCAGTATAGCACTTAGCAGCCCCCTCAGTCAAACAAATCAGTAACAGCTTGCACTGTATGTGCTTGTGCATTGTCCTGCGAAATTATGGTCACGTCCTGCAGAAAGTGTCAACACTTCTGTCTCTAAGCTGGTCGTAGGTTGTGTTCCAAAAATGAACAGCATAGAGACAGAAGTTATAACACTTTCTGCAGGACCTGACCATCATTTCACAGGACAATACTCAAGCACATACTGTGCAAGCTGTTACTGATTTGTTTGACTGATGAGGCTGCTAAGTGCTATACCGCCTACTGCACTCTCCTGACTTACGCCTTCATAAGTTCAATTCAATTTCTAAACTGAAGGAAACACTTCACAGAATTTGCTTCAGAACTGCTACAAATTTGTTGGGCAATAGACTGTGCTGCTTGAACTGTCAACTCAACTGGCACTGCTAAGAGTATCATACAACTTCCATATCGCTGGCAATGGGTTATACACAATGCTGATGACAGCTCTGAAGGCCAATAAAACTTTGAAACACATCTATTTTGTACAAGCTGTAAATAAATGGTTGCCACTATTAAAGTTCCAACCCTCGTAGGTAGTCATTTTTTCCTCACTCTATTTGTGAGCAGAACAGGATAGGTATGGTACATGGTAACCTCCGCAACACACCATACAGTGGCTTGCAGAGTACATATGTAGATGCAGATGTAGATGTAGGACACACTGGGAGTCCCCTTCACTACTGCCTATGATTCACCTCAACCACTGTCCATGACACCCCTTCACAAGATTGGCTCAGCCATTGCAGATGAGGCAGAAGAGCCTGTGATCTAGTGGCTTTAAAGATGCAAACTGGACATGAACCTAATTAATACTTCATGTGAAGGTGAAAAAAGGGAAATTTGCCAAAACATTGCCACAGAATGAAGCTTTGACTTGGCTGTTAGCACAAGAAGACTTAATCATCTTTGCAAACATCGTGCCAAAATGTACACCTAGTGCTGTAGCAAGGTCTCAAACAGCAACTCCTTGACCTATCCACATGTCAGTGCCTGTTTTCCAATTTGGGAGGGGGTGCACATCAGCTCCCTCAACCTCTTCAGGCACAGCACCAGTGGTAATCACTCTATCAGTGCAGCTAGAGATGTCTCGCTCTCCTCCAACATCATCAGGCATGAGGATGCCTGCCAAGGTGCCCCCTTCCAAGGACAAAACAGACCAGCAATCTACCACCAACCAGTGGCTGTCTGAGCCACACGCTGTGAGTCATGGAAAAGAATGATCCTCTTCGTCCTTGAAGTCAAGATCCTCACAGAAACTGAAACCTTGCAGGGACAAGCAGAAAACTTAAAAGCTAAACTGAATTAATCTGGACCCCATGTCACTCCAGAAACTGAGCCTTTGAATACTGATTTAGAATCACATGTTCAGGTGGAACACAACTCAATAGCAAAGTAATGTATACTCCATTTTCCCCTTTGCTGCTTTCTCAGATCCCAAGCTGACATTCCTTTAGTGGAACTGTATTGGCTACCATTGCCCCTTGGCTGAACTCAGTCAGTTAACTGCTACTTACTCTGTATTCGGGTTGGCACTTTAGGAGGCAAGGTTCTCAGAAACCCATTTCCCTACTATTGAAAACTACAGATCTTACTATAAAAGTCACATTAATGTCGAAAGGGCGTCTGGAGGAGTCTGCAAGCTCATGTGCTCTGACAATTTCAGTGAACAGGTGCCTCAAACCATTCATTAGAAGCTGGCAGTAAGGTTAACAGTAAGTAATGTCAATCTACCTCCAGACTGAGCCATACCATATCACAAGCTGGTAAAACAGTGGAACAGCTGTCTCCACCATTCTTTCTACTGGGGGACTTCAATGTCCACAGTCCTCTGTGGATCAGTGAAATCACATCTAGCACATGTAGGTAATAGAACAACTAATTTCAGATTTGGAAGTCTGCCTATTTCACACTGAAGCTGCAACACATTTCAGTATGGCCTATGGGACATACCCAGCCATAGATCTTAGAGTCCGCAGCTCAGGCGTCTCGCATTTGGTTCATGGCCACCTCCATGACAGTGACAACTTTCCTATCACTCGCACCTTCTCAAACAACCGACTCAGGGAAATATGAACCACATTAGTCACTTCAGAAAGCCAACTGGCAAGCATTCACCTATAAAGCAACTCTGAAACCAGTAAAGAGGAGGACATCAAAGGAAGGAGGAGGATAAGATACTATTGACACACTTACACACACTACGGATCAAATGATATCATATTCTTCAGGACCTTCTGCCAGAAACCTATACCATGGTGATCTGAAGAAATAACTGCAGCTACCAGAGAGTATCAAAGAGCACTTCAGTGACACAAACACCATCCTTCTGTGGAACATTTAATAGATTTGAGAGACTTAAAGTGAAGGCACAGTTCTACATTCAATTTAAAAAAAGAGAAAGCAGGAGTGATGGGAACAGTATGATTTTGAGAGACTTAAAGTGAAGGCACAGTTCTACTTTCAATTTTATAAAAAGAGAAAGCAGGAGTGATGGGAACAGTATGATTTCAAGAGACTTAAAGTGAAGGCACAGTTCTACTTTCAATAAAAAAAAAGAGAAAGCAGGAATGATGGGAACAGTATGCGTCATCTAGAAGAGCCCACACCCTATCATCTCAAGTATGGACTAAAATATGCTGCATTCACAGCCGTCATTTGTCCACAGTAGTTCCTGGTATCTCCATCAATGATAAAATCTGTTCCAAAGCTGTGGTCATTGCTGAATGTTTTGTGGCACACTTCACCAGACTGTTCACATACATTAACTACCATTCTAATTTCCTGACTCAGAAATGCCTGGTGTGGTGAAATTACTTATCCTTCCACACACAAGGACTTGAATCATACAGTGTTCCATTTACTGAAATGGAGTTCCACAGTGAGTTAGCAGAGTGTTGTGACACACCCTCTGGATCCAATAAAACCCATAATCAAATGGCTAAACACCTTAGCAAGAACAGCATAAAACACATACTTGTGTTTTCCAATAACATTTGGCTAGCAGGAGAGTTCTCTCCCTGCCCCCTTCTGTTGATGAGATGGTATTATTATTTCTATCCTGAAACCAGGGAAACACCCTTAAATTTTGACTAATTATTGACCAATGTCTCTAACAAATGAGCTAAGGATTTTATTAAAAATAATGATCAACCAATGACTGTGTTAGTGCATGAAAGCCAGAGGACATTTACTGCAAATTTGAAGTGGCTTTTGGGCATTTCTTTATATCGCAGACCACCTGATGAGTCTGGAAATTTGAGTGCTATGTTCTTTGACCTGAAGAAGGTATATGATACCAGCTGGTGCCATTACATCCTATCTACTCTGCATAAGTGGGCTAATGGGCCTGCTTGCCAGCTTTTATCCAGAATTTCCTATCTCTCTGACTGTTCCGTAACAAGATAGGCTCAGCCCTCAGCGACCAATACATACAGGAAACTGAGGCCCCTCAGGGATTTGCTCTGAGCATAACTCTCTTAGCCATTGCAATCAGTGGTATTGCGGCTGCAGTGGGGCCCACGCTCTCATCATTGCCATATGTGGATGACCTTTGCCTGTATTACTTCTTTACATTGTTGTGCATCACAAGGCACCAATTTCATGAGGCCATACAGAAAGCATGAAACTGGGCCCTGAATCATGGATATAAAGTTGCTCCCATGAAATCTCACATAATGCTCTTTTAAACAATGGAGAATCCCGGTTGGAATGTAACACTATAATGAAAAGGATAGTCGATGCTCACCAGATAGTGGAGATGCTGTGTCGCAGAAAAGCACAACAAAAAAACTGTTGGAGAGTTAGCTTTCAGCCAACAAGGCCTCTGTCAAAAGTAGAGAACACACACACATGCACACCCTCATGCAAACACAACTCACACACACATGATCACAGTTTCTGGTAGCTAGAGCCAGATTAGGCTCTAGCTGCCCAGAGACTGTGATCGTGTATGTGTGAGTTGTGTTTGCATGAGTGCATGCCTGAGTGTGTTGTCTGCTTTTGACAAAGGCCTTGTTGGCTGAAAGCAATTTTCCAACAGCCTTTTTGTTGTGCCTTTCTGTGACTCAGCATCTCCTCTATCTGGTGAGTAGCAACTATCCTTTTCATTATATTGTTACATAATAAACTTTTGTAGACACAAGGCTGTCCATCCACACCCAGAACTTTGCCTTGATAACCAATTACTTCAAGGCCTTGAAACTTTGGAATTCTTAGGCCTTTTATTTGACAATAAATTAACATGATTGCCATAAGTATACCAGCTCAAGGCAAATTGCATGGTGAAACTTAATACTCTTAGATTTCTCAGTAACACCCCCTGTGGCACAGACCACACATTTTTCCTGCAATTCTACAAAGCTTTGATTGTATCCCATGTGCACTATAGATGTGTAGCTTATGGGTTGGCACCACCACTAGTATGGACCTTGTAAGTCTCTGTCCATCATAGTGGTGTGCAGCTGGCAACTGGAGCATTCTGTATGAGTCCTGCACAAAACCTCCTGTAGGAAGATGACATCCCATTGTCTGCCTATCCAGCTTACTCAACTCTGTTTCATAACCAGCAGTAAAGACTGTTTATGAATCACCCAAAAATGGGCAGGATATGGTTGGAAGTGCTGTGCAAGGAAATGCAACTGCCCCCTCTTGCCCACATTCATAGTTCCCTCTTGGCGTCCCCTGTGGTATGTAACCAGTCCTGTGATTTGAATGGGTCTCTTTTGTGGACCTAACCAAAAAAGCTGATCCAACCAATCTCAGATGCCTATTCCTTTCATTTCTCCATGGCTATTCAGATTTGATATACATGTACATGGATGGATCACAAACCTATGACAGGGTTGGTTATACTTTTGTGCACTCACAAGGGGCCTGAGACATATTCTATGCAGAATGCGTGCAGTGTATACACTGCAGAGTAGGCCACCATATCACGGGCTCTGCAGTACAGTAAAACTCTCACCACAAAGAGCTTTCTGGCTTGTAGTGACTCCATGAGCTGGCTGATCTCCACAACTGTGGAATATTCATCAGGACACTGAGCCACATAGATAGTCTGATAAGGAATTTGTTGACAAATTAGCTAAAGAGGCAACCGCAGGAGACAAACTTGCACTCAGAGCATTGGGCACAAACTATGATTGTTACTGTGACATCAAATCTTGAAAACCTGAGGAGTGGAATGTCAGACTACCATGACCCTCAACAAGCTGTGAGTGATCAAGGAGGCACCAACATATGACATACTTCTCTCTAGGCCTCTCAAAAAGATACCATTGTACTGAGCCAACTGTGTATTGGTCACTTCAGAGATACTCACGGTCCCTTTTGCATGAAGAGGACTGCCCCTTATGCTGCTGTAGTAGACACCTCACAGTAGCCCATATTTTTGCTAAATGTACCCTGGTAACTGTTCTGTGATAAGCCACAAACTTGTCTACCCTCCTACCCATGATACTCATGGTTGATGGGATAGCAACTAACAAAGTCACACTTTCCTATGGGAAACTGGATTTTAGAATAAAATTTAATGCATCTTAATGTTTGATGTCAGTGGCGAATGTGAGGTGAGCTCTTCTTGCTGTGGCCCGTGCCCCAAGTGGCCTCCAGCTACAGCCTTCCTCTTACACTGTCACACATTTTAAAATTTTTTGTGTATGTATTTTATTTGTCTAACACTTTAAGCTAACGGGCTACTGGCTAACTGGCTACTCCATACTGTATTCATTTTCTCACCCCAGTTTAGTAGTACTGACTATAATGACCTTTCTTGGAGTGCCCTTCAGTGACTGGCTACAGTTTTTAGCTACTTGAGGTTCATCTCACTTTTAATCATCTGACATAAATTACTGTCACATGGACTTCCAGCCATGACAATAAGGTCACAAACCTGGGAGCTATAAATTCGATCATCATCATCATCATCATCACCACCACCACCAACCACCACCACCACCACCACCACTTGTATTTTTGATGCTGGTCTGTTGTAGCAATTTGGCACACATTCTATGCTTGTGTATTACAACATTTATGGAGACTGGAAAACTCCTCTGTAGGAAACAACATGGGTTTAAAAAATTATAGTAGGAAACCTAGCTTTCTATGTTCACCCACAAGACTCAGAAAGTGGTAGATATGGTACCTATGTGGTTCCCATGTTCAGTACAGTGCCTCACTGCTGATTAATGAACAAAATATAAGCATATATAATAATTCATCAGCTGTTGATCAGACTAAAGAGTTTCTGTCAAATACGAAGAGAAATTTCCAGGCTAAAATTAACTTTGCTCTTATGCTAAGGGAGTATAATAGGAGAATTATTTTTCACAGGATATATAAATGATCTAGTGATCACTTCAGAAGTTCCTTGGGGCCATTCATGGGTGAGGCTGTTGTATACAGGGAAGTCACATGCTAGAAAACTATAGTGAAATGCAGGAAGACTTGCAGAAGATTGACGCTTGGTGCAGTGCTGGCAGTTGTCCCTCACCATAAACACATGTGACATAAAAACAGGCAGTAAGATCCATTATTGTATAATTACACGATTACAGAAAAAATCACTGCAACCAGTCAGATCCATAAAATGCATAGGACTATGCATACTGAATCATTTAAAGTGAATGAACACATAAATCTAGTCACATGTAAGGCACATGCCACACTGAGATTCATTGGAAGAATCATCAGGCTGTGAAGTCCAACATACAGATGGGATAGCTTACAAAACCCTCATCTGACTAATATTTGAATATTGCTCATCAGTCTGTGATCTGTACCAGATAGGAGTAATAAAGAAAGTGGAAAAAACCAAAGGAGGGCAGTTCATTTCATTACTGGTTCATTTAGTAAATGCGAAAGCATCACAGATATTCTCAGCCAGTGTCAGTGGCTGCAACTGCAAGAGAGATATTTGTCATCACATTGTGTTTCACAGCTACATGTATCTTACAAAAAACCATCAAGACAAAACTAGTGAGATTTGAGCTCATGCAGAGGCTTACCAACAATCATTCTTCCTGCAAACTATTAGTGACTGGAACAGAAAAGGGGAAAAGGGGGAAAGTGACACAGGTACACAAAGTACCCTCCACCACACACAGTAAGGTGCCTGTTACTTTTATGACAAGAATGGTTGTCATCATGGAGAGTACACTCTTAACTTCTTCATTAGCTACTATCGTGAGAATGAATGATTGGAGATGAGACTTGTAGTTGTCGCCTGTATTTTACACCACCTGCTAATGACGGTTACCCACCATTTATGCCCTTTTTGGAGCTGACTGGAAGAGATGTGTAGATTCAGTCTATACAATCACCAGTACCATGATGCATGAAGGAGGCTAGGAAACTGATTCAGTGGGGGAATGACTCTGGTTATCCATTACAGAGAAGTGTCATTGCATGTGCTGTTGTGGCCGAGGACTTACTTTGGACAACAAGAAATGAACATGGCTGGTACTTCATGCTTGCCATCAGTCAGCCAGTGGACATGAATGGCAGAGGTGTGGCCTGCAAACAGAAGGGCCAGTTAGCAAATGACAAGCATCCAATGCTCTCTCTCTCTCTCCAAAGAGACGGTCATGTGCTAGCATGGTGTTAAATGTGGCTGCCATTGGAATAAGCCTGCAATATGCATTGGAGTTTGTTTGCTATTTGGTGGTGCTCAACAGTATTTCTATTGCTGGTAACAGCTGTTCAGTATGTTTGTTGTTGCTGTGGGGACATGTTAGTGTGACAGGAATGTTATATTGTACCTGATCGGCATTTGCGCAGCACTGTTGTTCAAGCGTTTGGTTTCTTCATGGCATTGTTTGTCTCAGTTGTGGCCCTGAACCATATGTTTGGTATGGTATGAGGTTTCTTACTTGAATAAAACAGTACATTTAGTACGTTTGTGTCAAGCATAAGTTTAGAAGTTTTATGGCCTTACGAAAAATGAAGATTTTTCCTCATCTGCCCTGGGACTGTGATTTAGTGTTGAACGTAATGTTTTTCTTTTGGTTACTTGTGTTGCTACTATGTGCCTTTCAGGTAACATTAAAAGAATGTAATATTTTACCAAAAGCATTATTTATTTATAGTGTTTTTAAATTTTGATGTCAACATATTCTTTCATTAAAGTTGTCGCATTTAATTATTTTTAAATATTTAGTGTGCGGTTGGTGACAGTATTACAACAAAGTTGGTTGAATGTACACATCTGTGTAAAAGTATTCACGTACATTTGTAACTTATGAGCTTGAAAAACCGGTTTTGAAGTTTAGTTGGTAAAACTTGGAAGTAATTGCTACTCATTTGTAAATGCCTTTTGGTGCTTTTGTAGATGAAGACTTATTTGTATTGTCACTAATTCCACCGAAATACATCTGGTTACTAAGCTATGCCACTTTGGCTGATTGTAATTTAGTTTTAGCAGCAAAGTGTAATTTTGTGATTGTTTTTATTAATAAATGGTTGAAAACCAGCATGTTACACTTACTACACGCAGGCACTATACCATATCAATGGTAACAGAGTGTGGTTATGACCCACAGACCTTTGTTTTATGGGCCCAGCATGCTTCCACACTCTCTTATTCACAGAACTTACTACTTAGACTATCTGCAACCACATTTTCAGTTTCTCTCATAAGTTTCACATCAGACTGGAAGCCACAGATCATTACAACCCACCTTGATATTCTGCCCATTTTGTGTGGTCTACCTAGAACTCAACTTAGGGCTGGATTGTGCTCTAGGTAAAACAAAACTATCCAAGGCAAGTAGAACATCTAACACTACTAACTCAGATACAGAATAAAATCAAATAATGGAAAATCTAGGATGGAATGTAACAATACCAGAGAAGGAAAGTTGCTACTCACCATATAGTGGAGATGCTGAGTCGCGATAGGCACAATAAAAAGATTCACACACTCATAGCTTTTGGCCATTAAGCCTTTGTCAGCAGTATATATAGACAAGACATCAGAAACATATGCTATTGGCTTCCTCTCATGTTCACCCATTTGTAATAACGTAGTGTCAACTCTTATCATGGAGGCATCAGTTTGGCAGACAAAGGCGTAGAAAAATCCTGGACCACAAGCACAGGACTTTGGATAAAGCCTTTTTTAAACCTTTGAATGCCACCTGCTGTGACTCTTACTCCTCAAACCTGTACCCTTTCATAGCTGATTTAATGAGGCTGCCATCTGCACAAAATTCGGTATGAGCTTTTGAAAAAAATTCACGCCCACCATAAATATTGCAACTATCTTACTCTTTTTGGGCAGAGGAAACATTGCAGTTGCGATTTTGTGAGCTTGTTTAAATTAACCTTTGATGGTTGCACCACTAATCTGACTTCTCACAAACATGCCAACATTCTGCACAAGCTGTGCAAAACTTTTAGTAAAAGTCAATACATTGTCTGTGTAGTGATACAAGAACTTAAATATTAATTTATTAAATATTGCAATAGTATGGTTGCAATTGTTGACATCTCAAAGGAAACAATATTAAACTCATAAAGGTTCCAGTCCATACAGAATGCAGTATCCACCTTCCATTCCTCAGACAAAGGGATTTGATGATAATATATTATCAATAATTTGTTGTTACTCCTTCATTTTGAGTGGTGGAGGTAGCCGATAAGGTGTTGCCTGACTGGGTCTTGGTCAGTGAGCTGTATCCAATATTCAGTTTTGTTTAGTGACACATAATCTGTTTGTCAGCACATCTGGAAACATTTGGTGGACCTAATACAACACCTTTGATTTTCCTTCAGGTAAATGCTTTAACAAAATCTTCTTGGAGTTTTTACAAGCTCACTTGCAATATTACTGAACTTCCCTTGTGACTGATTTTGACAACAGGCAAAATTCTGACCAGGGAAAAATTTAAAAATAAACTTATGACTCATCCTACCTTCTGGGTGAAATCACAACCCAGAATAATAGAAGTAGATAATATGTCAGCCACTAAAACCAAAATCCTCCAAGTAAATCCTCACATATGAAGCTTTACATGCAAACAATTCTGAAAGTCTAAATCAGACAAATTAGCAGTGAGACATTTTTGATTAGTGGACAGTTGTTGTTGTGATCTTCAGTCCAGACACTGGTTTGATGCAGCTCTCCTTCTGAATCTGTTTACCGTATTCATCTCTTGGTCTCCCTCTACGATTTTTACCCTCCACGTTGCCCTCCGATACTAAATTGGTGATCCCTTGATGCCTCAGAATATCTCCTACCAACCGATCCCTTCTTCTAGTCAAGTTGTGCCACAAATTTCTCTTCTCTCCAATTCTATTCAAAACCTCCTCATTAGTTATGTCATCTACCCATCTAATCTTCAGCATTCTTCTGTAGCACCACATTTCGAAAGCTTCTATTCTCTTCTTGTCCAAACTATTTATCGTCCACGTTTCACTTCCATACATGGCTACACCCCATACAAATATTTTCGGAAACGACTTCCTGACACTTAAATCTATACTCAATGTTAACAAATTCCTCTTCTTCAGAAGCGCTTTTCTTGCCATTGCCAGTCTGCATTTTATTCCTCTCTACTTCAACCATCATCAGTTATTTTGCTCCCCAAATAGCAGAACTCTTTTACTACTTTAAGCAACTCATTTCCTAATCTAATTCCCTCAGCATCACCCGATTTAATTCGAGTACAGTCCATTATCCTCATTTTGTTTTTATTGATGTTCATCTTATATCCTCCTTTGAAGACACTGTCCATTCCGTTCAGCTGCTCTTCCAGGTCCTTTGCTGTCTCTGATAGAATTACAATGTCATCGGTGAACCTCAAAGTTTTTATTTCTTCTCCATGGATTTTAATTCCTACTCCGAATTTTTCTTTTGTTAGTGGGCAGTAACTTGGGAAATTTGCAGATGGTTTTGTAATGGTTATAGCAATTGTCATCAATAATTGACACTCCACTTGCAGAATCTACTAAAGCACCCACAGGTTCCTTGTTAACCCCAGTGCAAAGAAAGGTAAGAAGCTCACAAATAGAAGCTATCACACAGTTACACTGCAGGATAGTGATTCCCGTAGTGGTTCCTACCCACTGCCCCTTATATCAAATAGCCTTTCTCTCCCCACACTGCCAAACCGAGTGACTGGTCTTACTACAACAATAACAAATTGTTGACACATGTCCCTACTGCACTGTTTCAATGCCCTTGCCTTCCAATCTGGGATCCAATACCTTGCAGCTTTGCTTCATGTCACCCAACCTAATACTCTTGGTCTGCAAACTCACACTCTCCAACTCACTGATGCTCTGTGGGCAAGGCAGAAATATCATCCTGGAGTAATCTACTGGTTTGAAGTCTTCAGTTACATTCTGGGCAATCTCTTTCTCCTAAACATTTATTCTCAGGGTCTTCATGCAAATCAAAATTTTGGTTAGGTAGTGGGAAAATGGCTTGTTCTCCTCTTGTATGTGTGAATAACATTTGTTCATTAATTCATGCATAAGCCTGTCCTGTACCAAACAATCACAAACACTTTTAAGAAATTTATCTAAGTTATTTCTCATTACAGTCACCTCACTAATATGCCAGTTCAACTTGCCCATACAACAGTCTCAATAATTCTTCTATTGATAGTTCTCCCACCCACTGAAAGAGAGGTAACAGTGGATAACAAATAACTTCTGCTTCTACATGGTTAATTTGTGTTTTAGGTGGTTCCGCTGACTAAAAAAGCCAAGAGGCAGCCTAACCAGAGGGATCCATAGTGATCATTCTCGCTAATCATAGTGAAGTGAGTTTGTACTGCTGTAGAAATTATGAATGGTTCTGTAAACATTTTATGATATGATGATTTTCAGTTTATCCAATGGAGAGTTGAATTGCTTATCCATCTAATATACAGCTTCTTTTCTTCCTGTGAAAATGATCACTATGACTGTAACTGGTAGAAAATAAATAATAAATTTGTACAGCTGATGGCAAACATGCAATTCTTCATCTCAGTTCCATCTTTCCAGCAACCACTTTCAGAAACTTATTGCATCTTGCAAATAGTACTATTATTACCTTCTCAAAACACCTTTCCAATATGACTGAAAAAGAAAGTCCTTCCATAATACAGTACAAATGATGATTGAAACAAGCTGGGTTACTAATGCTTTGGGGCTGAGAGTTATTATTCTGTGCCTCATGTCTACAGCTGTACAGCATTTTGTGCTTGCATGACATAGCAGAAACAACACTGATGTGTATCTTGAGGATGTTAAGTAGAGCACTGCATCCCACAGCAGTCAGCTGACTGGCTGTTCTTTCTAGCATTGCCCCAATACTGATATGTATATTTTATTTATTCAACAGAGCAAATCACACTTGGTTATATACATAAGGTACAAAGAATAGTTGTAAAATGAATTATAAAAGTACATATAAAAACAAAAAGACATAGATAACAAGTATTACAAACAAAGTTAAATTATTTTATGCATTTGATTGTGTTTTGGTTGATAACAAGAAAGACTAGTGAACTAACAAAAAAGATAAAGCAGATTTTCCTCTCCACTTACATTTATTTGTCTCCAAAAGACCTCTCTCCTATGTTTAAAGTGCACACAGAGCAATCATTCTTCCCTCACTCCATACTTGACTGAAATGAGAAGAAAACCTAATAAATGGTGCAAACGGAAACCCCTGCTAATAACTCTGTGAGATGAAGATTGCGTAAATGTGCTCCTAGGTTTGGCTGGCTGTATAGGCAGTTGCTCAGTTCTCTAGGAAGTAACTGTAGGTCTTTTTCTCCTCCATTAATGCTGCCACAAATGGTTTCAAAGTGTTGGTAATGTAACGCACCAATGTCAGATGTCAGTGTCTGATGAAAGAAGATGGGACCGATAATGCAACATGCAAACACTGCACACAAAACCCCCAACCTTCTGACCATGCAGTGGTGTTTCATGGAAGTTATGCAGATTCTCTGCTGCACAGAACCTGTTATTTTGTGAGCTGACATAACCACTAAGGTGAAACCAGGCCCCATCAGACATAAAGAGCACATCCGTGTACAAGTCATTCATTGTTATCTCAGAGAAAAGTCTCTTACAAAACTGGAGGCAGTGAGGTGCATCTGGTACTTTTAACGCATGAATAACAATCAGTAGGAATGCCTGTACAGGTCCAGGTAGAGTATTTGTCCACATGATCAAAATGAAATGCCAGTCCCTTGTGACAGGCCTAGGCATTGGATTGGTTTGTTGGGATTCTGAAGTGTTTTCTGATGAACTGCAGTCACATTTTCTGTTGGGTGGGCCCATTTCGGAATGTTTTTTGACTTGTTCAAAACAGATGCTGTCTGATGCCATTTTCAGCCTGGCATTGCATGGCACTCTCTGCTGGCCTCAGCGAACAACTAACCACCCTGTTTCTGTGACTGTGTTGCCATCCACAACAAACACCTGCTGCTCCAATGTGAGTACCATCATCCCTTTTGCACTGCTCCACTCACACTAACACAGTCTGCACTGTGCTCTGAACTGGTTTGGATCATATGGCGGGCATACACATCATGTATTCATCACAAGGTGTGGTTATATGCATACATTCGCACCCAATGGTATCCACTCATCTGTGCCTCTTTTATTTGCCCCACATGTATATGACTTTCAGGATGTCATGTGAGAAGAGTGAGTTGGGTTTCACATGATCAATAGTTTTGGAACTCACACTGGTAGGCAAGTAGGAGGTCATTCTGTTCAAGATACCGTATTACATTTTACCTTAAAATATGTTCAAAAAGTCTACAACAAATGGGTGTCAAGGATAGTGTATGGTAGTTCTTTTTCCAACCCCTAGGCTGATATCTGTTTCACGTATCTTTGCAGTGATACAAGAATGAAATTGGGGTATTACTTCAGGATTTTCCTTAGGATGGAACATTCGAAAAAATAACCAAACATTTCAGAACATCTGAAAACAGAACTAAACATTTCTGCTTCTGCTTTCCTACCCGCGATTTCAGTTTCTGTCTTGTCCATTAACATCAAGAAACTAACTTTGGCACCAGTAACAGCATTCAAATATGGCCAGACCTTCTTGTGGTTTTGCGGAAGATCTTTTACTCACATGAAAATGGATGAACTAAGTTTTGTCTCATTATTGACAGTCCATTTCAATGAAGTCCCTTTAGACGCTCAGCAAAGAAAGTACTTGCATTATCTTCAAGAATTTTGTAGTTAACCATGTGATTTGTATTGTCACCAGATAGTGTAAAATGAGTCACACAGCTTATAGGCATTGGGAGATTGTTAATAACAATAAGGGACCAAGCACAGAACCATGTGGGCCTCCAATATTAAGAGTACCTCACTTAGATGATATATGTTTCACATCTTTGTTATTCAAGGTCCTCTAACTTCTGTCATTCATAGAGGATTCTGGCTGTCCCACTTAATCCATAACCTCTGCTTTCCTTAAAAGAATCCAATTGTTGATTCAACCATGGGTCTCAAATAGATAATGAAAGACCCCATATCTCCATATGAGGCTTTCTACTATTAATGGATTTTAATCAGCCATGATGTTTCAAACAGTGCACACTCCACAACACAGCGAAAGAGTCATTCTGCAAACAATCCTGAGATGTCCCATCATGTTACTAGCCATGACGCTATCTTCAGCTGGTTGCATACCCTCTCCTTCAATATGGCCTGAATAACTGAATGCTTTTCTGCCTTCAATAACACACAGAACCAGGCAAATGTATTCAGGATATGATAAGATGTTGCACTCTTCCTTCAGATGTACCAAATTTAATTCATATTCTTCAAAGTCTATTTCTGATAATATAAATGACCATGTTAATTGGAAGGACTACACTTCATACAAAAATTTCTTCATAAATTATTTTATATCCTCTTCAATATGAAGTGAACTCCAATTTCTGGTTTTAAGATGTAAAGTTTGTGTAGCCCTACTTCCCAGTGATTACTTTTGAATGACCACCAAGGTCAAATTGTCACTCAGGCAACAAAATGAACTGTTCAAAGTAAATCACTTCCAGGAAATTAATTAATCACACCTTCTAATGGCTGAAAATTCTAATTCATACATTTCTCCTTAATTCAGATTTCAGTATATATTTTGACTCAACTAATATTCACAAATTAACTTGCTCACTAATAACTTCAAAGTAGCATTCATTGTTCAGCAAAAGGTTAAAATAGAAGCTCTATCCTTCAAACAATATGTTAATTATTGGCTTTTAAACAGTATCTTGAAATAAGTTCAACTCTAACAATCTTAGTCTTGTTCATTGGTACAGTGACTATGTTAATCAACAGATGTAATTAAGACACATTTAAATAAAACTCTCTTTATTTACAGCATGTTGACATGACATACAATGATGACACAAACTTGAGACCATTTTTGAACTGATACATTTTCATATATTCATTTCAAACATCAAGATTTTAACAATATACAGACATGATGCTGATAACAATGACCCAATATTCTTCCTGTTGCGGACCGTTGGCGCTCTTCTGACCCCACTGCCAATTTGGTGCGTCAGTGGAACACTGATGAATCACCTGCCAGGATCTTCTTTGTACAACATGAAACAGGCTGAAAAACAACCACATTTTGGTACATTCATTACATAAATAAAATTACATAATCAAATCAAATACTATTATGGCTTCCATGATGTCACTCAAGCACAAAATAAGGGCAGTGCTGCTCACTAAAATCTGAAGCACTGCAAGCCTCAGGTATGGCAAAGCCATTTCTCCACAATATCCTTTCTTATAGGAGTGCTAGTTCAGCAAAATATGAAAGTTTTGAAAGTAGGAAAAAGGTACTAGCATTATCCACAGAAGGTTAGGTTGGTGGGTCAAGTCCCTGGCTGGCACACAATTTTAATCTGCTGGGAAGTTTTAAGTAATTGGCAAGATTGTTATTTCATAATATCATCCTAACTGTATCAACCTTGTTGTCAAATCTGAAACTAGTAAAACTTTTCCTAACATATATCTACTTATCCATTTATCCTGTTTTCTGTTTCTCTTCTTCCACAAAATTTGTTCAGCCACATTCTTTGCAGAGTATTATTCTATCTGTAGGATATCAAGAAAGCAACATAATGAAGTTTAAATAATTCAACATTGATTTGAATAACCGATTCACCAGGTTTGCTTTATTTAATATAAGTTGCAGCTGGTGATTCTTACATGAAACAGGAGAAGTGTCTCTGATCACTCAGGAAATATAGGATGATCTAAACTGTGTTTTACATTTCTGGTATGAGATTGTAATGCATAAATTGCAGTGACTGACCTAATCATTCTAAGCAAATTATAATGAGTAAAAGTCTCATGAACTCTCTTACAACAGTATTATGCCAGCAGAATTAAATCCTTACCGGATTACATTAGCTTCAGTTTTCGTTCCAAAGACCCAAAAATAAGATGATTCTCGTGGGTGTGGAACAAGTCAGAAAATATAACATAAAAAACATTTGAATATAATACTCACTACCCTGATCATTTGTCAGGAGAGTGTCAAAATATATGAATACATTATAGTAACCTGGAAATCCAATATTTACAGAATTAATGTATTGTCAGAATGTAACATGGTTATGCACTTTTAATAAATTTATCATACACAAAATATCTAATCTTAATTGTTGTGACCAAGTCCTGTCAAAATTGAAATCTAACAGATTTTATTACTTAAGCTGGCCTAACAGTTTCTGTTAAGATATTCATCTATAGAGTAGAAGAGTTACCTACAAAAAAGTCTTTCAAACTCTGCTTAATCTGAAACCAAGTCTTTTAATGGTTGCTAGCAATTTATTCAGAATGTGGTTTCCTGAATATTGGATGCCTTTTTGGACCAAGGTAAGTGATTTTTGGTCTTTATGTAGATTGTTCTTATTCCTAGTATTCTAGACACATCTACATCCACACTCTGCAAACCACAGTGAGGTGCATGGCAGAGGGTACAACCCACTGTACCAGTTATTAGGGTTTCTTCCCATTCCATTCATGTTTGGAGCATGGGAAGAATGATGGTTAGAATGCCTGTGTGTGTGCATTAATTTTTCTAATCTTATCCTAATGAGCCCTATGTGAGTAATACATAAGGGGTTGTAGTATATTCCTAGAGTAATCATTTAAAACTTGTTCTTGAAGCTTTGTTAATAGACTTTCTTGGGATAGTTTACGTCCATCTTCGAGAGTCTTCCAGTTCAGTTCCTTCAGTATCTCTGTAACACTCTCCTATGGATTAAACAAACCTGTGACCTTTCATGCTGCCCTTCTGTGTATACATTCAATACCCTCTGTTAGTCCTATCTGGTACGAATCCCACACACTTGAGCAATATTCTAGAACCAGTCGCATGAGTGATTTGTAAGCAATCTCCTTTGTAGATGGTTCCACTTCCCCAGTGTTCTATGAATAAACCAAAGTCTACCACCTGCTTTATCCATAGCTCAACTTATGTTATACTCCATTGCATATCCCTACAGAGTGTTACGTCTAGGTATTTATATGAGTTGGCTGATTCTAACAGGGACTCATTGATGTTATAGTCACAGGATACTATGTTTTTCTCATTTTGTGAAGTGGAAAATTTTACATTTTTGGACACTTAGAGCAAGTTGCCAATCTTTGCACCACATTGAAATCTTATCATGATCTGAATGAATATTTATGAAGCTTCTTTCAGAGAGTACTTCATTATACATAACTGCACCATCTGGAAAAAGTTTCACATTACTATTAATGTTGTATGCAAGGTCATTAATATACAACATGAGCAGCAACGGTCCCCACACACTTCCCTGGGGCACACCTGAAGTTACTTCTACACATGACGATGACTCTCCATCCAAGATAACATACTGCATCCTCCCTACCAAAAAGTCTTCAATCCAGTCACAAATTTCACTTGATACCCCATACAGTCGTAGGTTTGACAATAAGTGTACGTGTGGCACCGAGTCAAATGCTTTTTGGAAATTGAGAAATACTGGATCTCCCTGACTGCCTTAATCGAAATCTTTCAGTTTGTCATATCAGGAAAGTAAGAGTTTTGTTTCACAAGATCGGTGTTTTCAAAATCCATGCTGGTTGGCACTGAAGAGGTCATTCTGTGCAAGATACCTCATTATGTTTGAACTCAGAATATGTTCTAAGATTCTACAACAAATTGATATGAAGGCTATTGGATGGGAGTTTGGTGGATCACTTCTACTACCCTTCTTGTAGATGGGTGAGACTTGTTCCTTTTTCCAAGAATTGTGCACAGTTTTTTGTTTGAGGAATCTACAGCAGATTATAGTTAGAAGAGGTGCTAACTCAGCTTCAAATTCAGTATATTATCTGACAAGGATTCCATCAGGGTCTGGAGCTTTGATCCATTTTAATGACTTCGGCTGTTTCTCAATACCATTGACATTAACACTTATTTCATTCATCTTTTCAGTGGTACAAGGATTAAACTGGGGCAATTCTCCTCAGTTTTCTTTTGTAAAGGAACATTTGTAAATGGAGTTAAGCATTTCAGCTTTTGTTTTGCTTTCCTCAATTTCACTTCCTGTCTCATACTATTGATACTATGTATTGAGCTATTAGTTGGAAATAGAGACTTATTACTTTCAATAAATTTCACTAAGGAGTAAATATACTGAGAGGCAGTGGCTAGAATACAAACTTCCTTGAACAGGTTACTACACAATGTTCTTGAATTTACACCACAAATGAGTACTATTACATGTTTTTGCATGCTAAAAACTTTTGCTCAGTTTGACATGTTAACCCAGAATATGATCCCATGTGACAAATAGAATGAAAGTATACAAGTTCGTTTTATATTTATATCTCCTACATCTGACATAATTCTTATTGCAAATACTGACTTGTTTAGGCGCTTCAGCAATTTTTTGGTATACCTTGCCCACGTGAATTTATTATTGAGTTGCAATCTTTGAAATTTAACACAGGGATGTGGGGAATACCATAGATACCAGAGAGTGAATATTATGGTTTCATAAAATCTTGCAGGATGTTACAAAAAATTGAAGGTTATTTCTTTTCTGTATGACATCTGAACAAACAATATTTAACATTTATAATCAGATTCTGCCCACTGTGACATTCTGATCCTGAAGCTAGCTTCTGAATTTACTATGTTAAGACACCTTGTTTTCCATGATAGAAAAGACGTGATATGACATCTTGAACTTCTAGCCAACTGGTTTTCTGTCCAGACACATCAGCACCCCTTATTGTTCTTCCCTGCCATCTCGCAGCAGCTGTCTCCTTTACAACCTGATCTGTCTAATAATTCTAAATGGAAGCAGTACATTAATTGTGAGAGATAGGTCTTGGCCAGCAAATATGAAAGCTTTACAGCATGAATCAGAGTACTGGATGTATTCCACTTTATTTAAATCCTCTTCAGAAACATAGTCTTGAGTGTGGAGAAATTTCATACACATCCAGTGCCTTTACTGAATTTTCTTCTGGGATATGATCTGACCTCTGGTATTTTGTAAATGTATTTCAGCACCTACTTTGCTTTTTCTTTTTGTGTTCAACCTGTTTGTTACCTAATTTACCAGCAAAACAATCTGACCTCATTTTGTTTATTGCAGTTTTCTAAATATTGCACACTGGAATGATATTTATTTATAGACTAAAATCTCCAAATTGATAACTTATTCAAAGTGTATCCATTTTTTGTGTTTCCATTTAAAAATTATTTCAAATGTCACAGTTATCTCCCTCTTTCCTAGCAAATATCCTGTCATGGTGACTATTGTTTTCGTGATGTGGTAACTTTATTTTATTTCAATTTTGTGGTCAGATGCCCTTCCTGTCGCTACTGTCATCAGCTAAGAAACTGAGGGAGGGCAGTCGTGTGTGCTCTATGAGTCATGTAAATTTTATGCTGTGTGATATTGTATTTTAGGTGTTAGTATATTGTATTTTCAGAGGGAGAGATTGGGGACTAGCAGAGCATTCACCTAATAGAGAATCGAAAACTGCTTGAAAACCACACTGATTAGTTGGTGTACCGGAGCAACAGTCATAACTCAATAGCTCATGAACAGCAGCTAAGTAGGGCTGCATTCGTACTACCACACTGTTTGCACGAGCACTTAATAACTAACTTTAAATTAATCTTGATGGTGTCATTTAAAATTCAGAATATGTTATGCTACAAGTATTCAGAGTTCCCTTTGGAATCTGAAGCTACAACACCCAAGTATGTGCCTTGTGTAAATAATTAAGAAAAACATAGGATAAAATTTAGGTGTTCCGTCAAATATAACTTTTGTTTCTTTACATCCGTTCTCGGTGAACCACTGCTAAGGGCATGGCAGAAGGTACTTCCCACTGAACCATTAATTAGGGTTTCTTCCTGTTCCATTTGCGTATAATATGGAATGTACGGCAAACAACAGCTTAAATGCTGCTGAGCATGTTGATTAGCTTATTCTTGTCTTCACGGTCCCTGCAGGGGTGCGACTTTGGAGGCAGTAATGTATTCCTAGAGTTCTTACTGAACACCGGTTCTTGTAACAGTCTTTGTAGGGGTAGTTGGCGTGCTTCTTCAAGCAGCTGCCAGATTAGGTTTTACAGTATGGGTCCCACACACTTTCACCAGTAACATTTGTCTCTTTCTTGTGCACCTCATTCTTCTAATACCTATAGTCTATTACCAACTGTAATCTCCTACGTTCTTACTGATCCCTAGCCTTGGTCCCTGCACCTTTAAATTTTGGTTAATCTTACACTGAAATGCGTTACTGGACTAACACACGCATACGTCTACGTTTCTTCTGTTTCCTCGGGTTCTGGTATTTCGCTTACTTATTATCATTCTACAACATCCTTATATTGCTTGCTGCTTAGTGGATCTAAACCCATTCTGGTTGTTGCCACGATACTAAGATACTAGACCCTACTTCATTAACAATAATGTAATTTTCACGCCTATGTGCAACAATCATGGCAACCATACTGTCAATAACTGGGAACAGTAGTCAATATCAGTTCAGTCAGTCATTAACTTTACTACTTGCAGTTTATTTTGTAGGACTCTGAGCTCATTGACGTTGGTTTTAGTCTTTCGATCCGGTTCGCAAAAAGTAGCTTACGAGATAGTTATTTTAACAGTAAAGTATCACTAGTTCTAAATTAATGTATGATAACAATGGCACAACGTATGCAAATACACCAGTGCTGGACAAGTGACAGTTGTTTGCCCAGAAATTACAATAAAATGTAAGTGTATCTCGATTTTAAGTTGACTGCGGATATCGATGTCACTGCGCCTACGAGGAAAGAGCGCTGTTTAAATATCAATACTGAGACATAACCAGTAGTTTATCTGAAAATCACAACTAAAATTCTAGTTCTGATGATGTTCGAGGAGCAGTGAGTGTAGGCCTTACAATATAACCTGTAATGTTAAGTTTAACTGGTAGTTTCGAAAGATGTGCAAACTTTCGGAACAAAACAGCTTAGCGTTAATTACATCGAGCTGTACAAATCTATCTGCTCAAATGTAAAGATTCCGCCTTTGATGTGTTTCCTGTGTTACATGCTTAACAGAGAATTCATAGTGTACCACAAATCCATTGTTAATAGACACACTGTCGACAAAATTTCAGATTTCGTTTGCGCTCTAGTTTATAAGCTTTTAAGTCCGAATTTTGTCACAAGACTAACTTAATATGTATTTTAAAGAAAAAATAATTATTTATCGTTACGTTCAAATTCAAAGTCACATTTCGTTTATTCTTCTTATTGTAGACCGATAAACATATCATCTACTTCATGGACGGCCGTCTGTTCTTGGAGCGCGGTGCAAATTCAGGTACAGAATTACGTCATCGCAGGCGTGACGTCAGAGATACAATGTAGTAGAAGAGAAGATGGCCGCGATGGGTCGGAGTAGCGGTTGGAGCGGCAATGTAGGGCTCTTGCTTGGCGTGGGTGTTTTGGTTGGACAGAGTGAAAATGGTGAGTGCACTGATACATTTTCAACAGATTTATCAAAAACTATTGTAAACATAAATTTGATGTTCATCATTAGATGATGGCGCTTCTTCTACTCATCGTTATGTCGGGTGTTTACTTTGCTGTATGACAACTAGAAACTAGCTTCAGTGGTGAAAAATAGCATTAGCAGTTTAAAGTATGACGAATTGCATAATTCAGTTTGGTATGCGTTCCAGATGATGTCTTTCGTGCCATATTAATTGTGTAGTGCTTTTTGTTTACACTGTCAGGAACTTTTTGAGTTCACTCATGTACCATGTGTAATCCGTTGTTTATGTGATTTGACGATTAATGTTTTGGATTTAATTTATATCATTATTAAAGACTAACATGTAGCTTTGAGATTAGCGTTAAACTACCTGCTTTAACTGTAGAGTATATGGTGCAGAACTCGTTTGTTTATTGCAAGAGACTAGCAATCAATAAAGAAGAAAGCAAAATCTCTTGATTGTAGAATTTCTTATGTCAACAGTAGTTAGTATCTGTTACACGAGGCGTATGCAGTACTATCCGTCAAGTGCCATTGTAATCATTTAATTGGTTAGTTATCATTTAATTAGTTTGTAAATTTTGGTGCTTGTGTGTTCGCAGTTTTTAACGTTGATTTTTTTCTCAAAGAAACATTGAGGGAGAGATTCGAACATTCTGGCTAAGAATAAATGTAAATTTACGATTAAATAGCACACAGATAAAGGGCAACGCCTGTGGACTTCTCTCGTTGTGACGTATTGAGAAGCACGTTTATTGAAAATTTTAGTTTATGTGTTTATCACATTTATATTTCCCCTGTTATCTCATGGAAATCTTTCTCATATGTAGTTGTAGATTATAAAGTTTTCTGTATTTGAATATCAGTAAAACAGCCATTTCCTAACCATTAAATAACTTTCTTAGTTGGTGGGGTAAACATTGAGGATCACTGTCATCTGGTTCATTCACTCATAAGAGAATCGAAATTTGTGTAACAGGCAAAGTCGGCTACATTCTGTAATAAATTAATCTAACATTTTGTGAGCAGTTTGTATGCAGGCTTCTCTGCTTGTAGTGACATGTGATAATGTATTTTAAAATATTTATATATAAAATATATATTTGTATTTTATTGGCTGCAGATTGATTTTAGAGCTGAATTGTGTGAAGAAAATTGAGTGTTTGTAGACTGAGATTTTAATCTACATTTATAGTTTCCACAACAGGTCCTTTCAAGGGAAATACGGAATTCAAGTACCAGTGGATTGAGCCAATATCAGAGAAACTTTCCATATGACGGAACACCTGCTACAGATGTGAAGCATATGCTGCAACTCTGCAGATTGCATATGTAGATTGATTTTTCTAACTATACGTACCTTCTGCAAACGAGATGCGAAATTGAGAGTAAATGAAAAACTATTGAAGTTCAAGAGTAGTAATGATATGTCATTTATCTCTACTGTGAGGTATGGGCAGTTTACTTTTTTTGGGCAGCTGATATTGCTTTTGATATCAATTGACATATGTAGTTCTTTTTCCCAGTGTCATGTCCGTTGCTAGGGTCATCATTACTCCATACACAGCTTCTGTTGCCTGTATTCAAATGTTATCATACTGCTCCTCTTTTCTATAAGTGTTTCTAGCAGCCCATTTGGTCCTGTATGTGTCATGTTATTCTCAGATTGTCTGTTTACATCCAAGTCAGATACTTGCCCCTTATTAGTGAAAAAAGCTGTGCTTCAGTTTTTTACTTTAGATGCTGTTTGCAGTTTAGTTTTTTCGTTGTCTCACTACATTTTTTGAATGCAAAGTGTATTGTTAATGATTGGGGCATAAATCACATTCTGCCTGTATACCAGGCAAAATACGTTTAACATGAAAAGCATTTCCAGTTTCATTGCTGTAGAAGGATTGTCAGAGATTTTTGTGTTAATGACTGTAGGCCCTGTATTGCAAATAGTTCTTGCTTTCATAGTTTCCATTACAGCTCATATATTTTTTGTTGTAGCAGTTTTTTGGTTAAATGAGTGTAAAATATATTTTTTTGTCTAATACAGTAATTTAAACTTAATAAGATCGTAATAGATTGGCACATTCTGTTTTACAAATCAGCTAAAAAATCTATGGTGAAAATTCCGTGTTGAGAAAGAGTGGTGTAATACTATTTTTTTCAAATAATTTATTGAAAGCTGCGACTGTTGTACAAGATGTAAAAAAATGTTGACACTTTGTGTGACCAAAATGTTACAAAGGTGCACAGTTTCTCGGCTAGGGGCTCATGAATGTTTTGATGCTAGTGATCTTCAGAACGGTGTTCATACTATCGGTGATGAATATTATTTTATCAATATTGCCGAGTAAGGCGTCCTTTACACCAATGCACAACTGTCACCTGCGTAGTAATGGTTGTGCAACAGACACAATAAAATCAGGTGCTTCACGAATAATTGCTGCAGCCTCAGCCAAACGAGGCACCAGCTCTTCTGGAGAGAGTGTTGCTGTCTCGTACACCAGACGCTTCATTTTCCCCACACTAAAGAAATCCGTAGGAATGAGGTCGGGAGAACGTGGTCGCCTCGGTACACTTGTCTATCTCTTCCAGTCCCACAACTGGGAACATATATTCTCCCTTCGTGTCCATTGTTTCTGCACAGCACTGCATTACGGCCTGCTAGTGCGGACGAGCTACTTGTAAGACTCGGCTTTAAGGTGAATTTGCATTTGCAGAGAACCTCACCCGATCTCTCTGCCAAATACGTCGCCGTGAATTTGGCCGTCCACTGCAGCGTTCTGCGAGTGATAGTTCTGGATAGAATATGAGAGGTCTGCAGGTGCTCTACTGTTATCACAAGGCGTTCTACGATAAGCAAATAGAAGCTGTGGAGCGGAAGATACTGAAATTGTATGCTTGAGTTACTGCAGACGAAGCGTCCGACGAGGCTTGAAAAAAAGCCATTATAGGTGGTGTTGCTATTATGTGACTCAATTTCCCTCTACTGCCATCCGTCAATGGTTTATTAACAGATTTTGGGCTGCTCTATAATATACTGGGAGCCAGCATACCAGAAAAAGGAGTGTTTCGGTAGGGATGTGTAGAATAAGGGCAAACTCTCGCTGGAGAATAAGAGCTTCGATATAGGCTAAATGAAGACTCTTCCGAAGCAAAACTACAAAGAGCCACGTGAAGAGCTTCTCCTGTCTGAAGATTTGCCGTGTATTGCACGAGTTTAAACTCGCTATTTGGGCTGTCTGCCAGTCAGGTGCGTACACAGTGTGTCCCAGTTCCATTAGGACTGCTTGTGTGAAATTGCAAACTGCACTGTTATCTCGTGATGAGTGATGGCGTTATGATCCTTGAAGTTTCGAAAACTGCAGCAGGGAGCCTGGCCGTGAATGTAACAGTTAATATCCGACACTTGTCGGAAAGTGGCAGTGAAGCAGTGAGACAGCATAAAGTTCTTAGTCCTCCAGCGTTTGTGGGCGAGAAGTCGTCGAATGAGGGACAGGTTCCTGGTTGCTCCTCCATAGACACCCCAGCCCACAAAGCGAATATTGTGCACCAGTTTTTTTGTCAGCAAATGGATCACTGTTCTATAACCTCCAGATCTGGCCCCAGCCTACATCTGGTTGTTCTCCAGAGTGAAATTGGCAATGAAAAAGACACCGTTATAACACAGTTAAGGACGTCTAAGAAATGTACTAAACACAACTCCAGAAAAAGACTGCCGTTACTGTTGCAAAACACTTTTAAAATGATTTCAGCTATGTGGTCCAGGAGAAGACTATTTTGAGTAAGTACGATTTTGTGAACACAATCGTTGACTTATTTTTCGTAACCACAGTTGCGAAGAAACTTTAACACACTGTGTTGTTAACATCGCAACACTTCGCGGGTTAACCGACGTTGAATGTAGGGTGACGATCCGTGCAAAAAGCATGAGTCATACCACATTGGAGATAAACATGAATGCTGGTTTCTAAGATTAACATCGTCTAATGTGGATCTTCAGTATCACAAAGTTTTTGCTAGTACAAACAGGCGAACAGGACGTAACGTCGTTTCCGCAAGAACAATACGGGGCGATGTTCGCTGTCAGATAGCCGCTAATATGAATGTTGGGCGTCATGAACTCATTTCTACCAGGATTGTATTTTCAGGAGGCAAATCATGTCCCTTTGCTGACATTCAAGCCCGCCGATTGACATGGGCCACGAACGTCGTTACTGGACCATGGAACCCTGTCGGGATATGTAGCAAACGGTCGCAAATACACCCTATTGTCCGAATGGAGGGACCAACGACAGGTGTACTTTTATTGGAAGTTATTGCAGACCATCTACCTACATACTATGGAAGCCATCATGAGATAATGGCATAGGGTACATTGTACTACTGCTAGCCAACCTTTCCTGTTCCACTAGCAAGTGGAGCGAGAGAGAAACTATTGAATACAGTTGTATTTCCGAACGAGCCGTGATTTGTCTTGCCTTGCCTTCGCGGTTCTTAACACGATTGGTATGTAGGCAGTAGGATCATTCTGCGGTCTGTCGCAAGCGCCGATTCTCCACACTTTCTCAGTAGTGCTTCGCGGAAAGAATTTTTCCTCATCCAGGATTTCCTATTTGAGTTCGCGGAGCATTTCCGCAATACTCGCGTGTTGATCGCACTTACAGGTAGCAATTCTAACAGCACGACTCCGGATTTTCTCGATATCTTTAACCCGACCTCGCGGGGATCCGAAACGCTCGAGTAGTACTCAGGAATGGGTCGTACAAGTGTTATGTACGCGATCGCCTTTATAGACGACCTACACTTTCCTAGAATTCTCCAATACGTGGTCTGTTCAAAAAAATTCCGGGGCATTCGTAATTTCGCGCCAGTGGTGTGGTGGAGTGAAATGTAGTTGGCATCCCTGCACACGCCTCTGTGTTTAATGTGTAACAACCAGCTGTATAGTTGTATGTCTGTTAGCAATTGTTCATTACTGTATTGAGTAGAACGTTGTGTCGCACAGTTTGCGAATTTCGAGATGGCAGAGTTAGAAGAGCAACGCGTCTGCATTAAATTTTACAAGAAACTCAAGAAAATCTTTATACAGAGAGACCAAGTGATGCAGGAGGCCTACGGTGATGAGTGCTTAAGCCGTATTCGGTGTGACGAATGATTCACGCGGTTTAAAATTGGTCGGACAGAAGTTAAAAAAGACCCTCGTTCAGGCCGCCGTTCGACGTCTACCGAGGACGCTTGTGTCAGGAACTTCAACGAAATTGTGTGTGCCACTCGAAGACTGACTGTCCAAGAGGTTGCAGAAGAATGTAACTTTCCAGTTGGATCATGTCATAAAACCCTGATAGAGCACTTTGGAATGCATTGTGTTGCCGCCTGTGAAGAGCTTTTGGATCGCGCAAATGAGAACTAGATGTTCCTTAAGAGAGTAATAGCTGGTGATGAGACGTAGGTCTATGATGTTGAGACCAAGGTTCAATCTTGATAATGGGTCGGGAATGGTTCTCCAAGACCAAAAAATGCTTGTCAGGTCACATCAAATTGCAAAGGCACGTTGATTGTTTTGACTTTGGAGGATTAGTTCATCACGAATTCGTGCCACAGGGACTAACTGTTAATCGATGGTACTATCGGGACGTTTTCCCACACCTGCGACAAAGTGTGGGAAGGAAAAGGCCTGAAATGTGGCGAGATCCCTGTTGGTGCGCGACTGTTGCACAAGAAACGAACTCACTGCTCCATCCTCAGTATTCTCGAAACCTGGCCTCTGCGGACTTTCCTTTTGTTTCCAAAATTGAAAGCCCCGCAGACAGGACGAAGATTTGCAAAAATAGAAGAGATAAAATAAAATTCTCAGGCTGCGATTCGCGCAAACCAGCAAGAGGCGTACCAAGACTGCTTGAGCCGGCCGCGGTGGCCGTGCGGTTCTAGGCGCTGCAGTCCGGAACCTTGGGACTGCTACGGTCGCAGGTTCGAATCCTGCCTTGGGCATGGATGTGTGTGATGTCCTTAGGTTAGTTAGGTTTAAGTAGTTCTAAGTTCTAGGGGACTGATGACCTCAGAAGTTAAGTTCCATAGTGCTCAGAGCCATTTCATTTCAAGACTGCTTCTGGAAGTGGAAACGGCGATGGGTGCAGTGTATCAGATGTGGAATTTTTGAACACACCTCGTAACAAGAACTCGACCAGCCACTTTCCCTACAACTGACCTTATATGCTAGTTCCATTTAATACCGCTTTGCAGTTTTATGCCTAAATATTTAATCAACGTAACTTATCAAGCAGCTTATCACTAATACTGTATTTGAACATTATGAGACTGTTTTTCCCACATCTGCATTAACTTACGTTTTTTCTGTATTTAGAGCAGGCTACACATGTATCATATCAAATAAGAATTCTAAGTCATCCTGTATTCTCAGTCACTAAACGATGGCGTTTTACCTTGGATTGCAGCGTCATCAGCAGAGAATAGCACACTGGGTTGTATTGCTTAACCCTATGTTACTAAACCGTCGTAAAATTTACGATTGCCGTTGGTACCAAATCAGGCTCCCGCCAATCTGGTAGTGTCAGTATAGGGTGTTAAACTGGACATTTTTTTACTTATTTTGAATGTAACATACCATTGGAGATGTTATAGTGAGTTAGTGCATAAACTATAAATTGTGATTGCCTTTGAATAAAATACGGAATAGTAAAATTTACGATGACGCAATAACGTAACAGCTCACCCCCACCCTCCTTTAGTGTATTAGATTAAGAAGTCTTGGAGTCATTTACATGTCTGACAACATTCCGTACACTCGGACCTTCGTTAAGTCTGTAGAGGGGCACTGTTAGACGCTTTCCAAAAGTATGTGAATATTGAATCTACATGCTTCCCTGCCGGCAAGTTGAGTTTAACATGTGCGATGATTTGTATATCCGTGATGATTTGTGAGCAGAAGATTTTCTGTCTCAAGGAAATTTTATTCTATTGGAACTTAAAACCTAAGAAAATTAGTGTCATCGTATTGCAGTGAATTGAAAATATGCATTACTCAGAGGGGGCAAGCGTTGTGCAGAAGGATGATTCCATCCTAACAGCATTCCGACAACCCGAGGGCAACGTAAGGAAGTGGCTGGTCTGCAGAGACAGGTCGAGAATATAGAATCAGTGCGTAGTGGGGATGTCCGTGTTACTGATAAGTCGCATATTTGTACAGTACTTAATAATCACTTTCTGAATATAGCAGGTGAACTAAATAGAAACCTAGTCCCAACAGGGAATCATATAGCGCTCTTAGAAAAAAGTGTTCCGAGACTGTTACCTGAAATGCTCCTCCATGATACTGACAAGAGGGAGATTGAGTTAATAATTAAATCACTAAAGACCAAGAACTCTCATGGATATGACGGGGTATCTAGCAGAATACTGAAGTATTGTTCCACGTATGTTAGCTCAGTACTTAGCCATATCTGTAACTTTTCCTTTAGGAGTGGTCGGTTTCCTGATCGATTAAAGTACTCGGTAGTGAAGCCACTTTATAAAAAGGGAGACAGGGATAATGTTGACAATTATAGACCTATTTCTATGCCATCGGTGTTTGCATTTAAATTCACATAATTTGCTGTCAAATGTACAGTTTGGTTTTAGAAATGGCTTAACAACTGAAAATGCTATAGTCTCTTTTCTCTGTGAGGTTTTGGACGGATTAAATAAAAGGTTGCGAACGTTAGGTGTTTTCTTTCATTTAACGAAGGCTTTTGACTGTGTTGACCACAAAATATTACTGCAGAAGTTGGAACATTATGGAGTAAGGGGAGTAGCTTACAATTGGTTCGCCTCCTACTTTAAAAACAGAAAGCAGAAGGTAATCCTCCGCAATATTGAGAGTGGTAACGATGTTCAGTCCCAATGGGGCACTGTTAAATGGGGCGTTCCCCAAGGGTCGGTGCTGGGGCCACTGCTGTTTCTTATTTATGTAAATGATATGCCTTCTAGTATTACAGGTGATTCAAAAATATTTCTGTTTGCTGATGACACCACCTTGGTAGTGAAGGATCTTGTGTGTAATATTGAAACATTATCAAATAATGTAGTTCATGATATAAGTTCGTGGCTTGTGGAAAATAATTTGATGCTAAATCACAGTAAGACTCAGTTTTTACAGTTTCTAACCCACAATTCAACAAGAACTGACATTTTAATCAGACAGAATGGGCATGTTATAAGCGAGACGAAACAGTTCAAGTTCCTAGGCGTACGGATAGATAGTAAGCTGTTGTGGAAAGCCCATGTTCAGGATCTTGTTCAGAAACTAAATGCCGCTTTATTTACCATTAGAACAGTATCTGAAATAAGTGACATTTCATCACGAAAAGTATTATACTTCGCATATTTTCATACGCTTATGTCATATGGTATTATTTTTTGGGGTAATTCTTCTGATTCAAAAAGGGTATTTTTGGCTCAAAAACGGGCTGTTCGAGCTATGTATGGTGTAAGTTCGAAAACCTCTTGTCGACCCCTATTCAATAGTCTGGGAATTTTGACATTGCCCTCACAGTATGTATTTTCTTTAATGTCGTTTGTTGTTAGCAATATTAGCTTATTCCCAAGAGTTAGCAGCTTTCACTCAGTTAATACTAGGCAGAAATCAAATCTGCATGTGGAATGCACTTCCTTGACTCATGTGCAGAAAGGAGTGCAGTATTCTGCTGCATCCATTTTCAATAAGCTACCACAAGAACTCAAAAATCTTAGCAGTGGCCCAAACACTTTTAAGTCTAAACTGAAGAGTTTCCTCATGGCTCACTCCTTCTATTCTGTCGAGGAGCTCCTGGAAGAGCTAAAAAATTAAGCAAATTCCAGTGTTACATTCTTGATTTTCTTTATTTAAACTAACGACTTGTCGCCTGAATATGTTTCTTATATTTCATTTTATCTGTTTCTACAATCGTGTTATAATTTCATGTATTGACTCGTTCCATGACCATGGAGACTTCTCCTAAATGTGGTCCCACGGAACAATAAATAAATAAATAAATAAACGTCATCCCACATCTCCCCCGCCAAAGAACTCCAAAGCTGTGCCAGTAGCGTTATGACGACCTCCTCCGACTGCAAGGCCCCTCTGCTCTCGAGTTCCTTGAGTGTGAAATCACAATCAATGTGCAGCGCTATGAAGACACTTTACAGAAAGTGCGACTGGGATACGAGATAAGTTCCTGTTCCGTAGAACGCGGTCGGCCGCTGACCGGTCCACAGTCGCATCCACTCTTGCACTTCCACGTCCGAATGAAACCGACGTTTATGCACTCTTTCTTCAGGTGGCCAAAGATGCAAACATCACACTGTGGGAGGTCGGGACTCTGCGGAGGATGTTGCAGTGTTTCCCAACCAAATAGCTGACGCGTGGCCTTCCTCTTATTGGCAGAGTGGGAGGCGGACGTTATCGTCTAACAAGATGATTTCGTCAGACAGCATTCCTGGGCGACTTGACTTTAAGACGCGTCGCACTTCCTGCAAAGCGTCTTCATAGCGCTGCGCATTCATTGTGGTTTCACACTAGAGGAACTCTAGAGCGGAGGGCCCCTGCAGTCGGGGGAAGGTCGTCGTGACGCTACTGGAACAGCTTTGGGGTTCTTTGGACTGGGGAGATGTAAGATGTTTCCACTGTTAGCTTTGTCGTTTGCCCTCGGGTTTTCGGAATGCTGTCAGGATGGAATCATCCTTCTGCACAACGCCCTCCCTCACTGCCAGTCGAACGAAGGCGATTTCATTGGGAAACACTGCAACAGCCTCCTTTAAGCCTGGATTGTTCACCGTGCGATTTCACATCTTTGGCGACTGAAGAGAGACATGTATGGACGTCGGTTTCAGTCGGAGGAGGAAGTGCAAGTGTGTTTGCGGTTGTGGATCCGACGGCGTTCTACGAAACAGGAATTGACTTTCTCGTCTCCGAATGGGATTAACATCCTATCGCGCGTGGTGATTACTTCTGAATGGAACCATTCCATGTACCTGTTGTTGCTGGTGTTTTGTTTTTGATTGCCCCTTGTACGAAAGGCGGATAAATGATTGCACGTGTTTCCATAATTAAAAGCGAACCAGACCATAAGTTTTTCTGAAAACCCTGAAGAATTGTACTCCAGTTGTGTAGGTGGATAACGCCAACCCACTGAACCTAAAGTTAGCGAACGAAGTGGTGCAGTGATTATCACTGGACGCGTAATGCTGTTCTGATTTAGGTTTTCCGCGATTTTTCTAAATCAGTACAGCCTAATACAGAGACAATTCTTAAAAAAAAGACATGACATGTTTCGCCCTCCTCTTTCACTTCCAGGAACTTATACACCTTCATAAGTGTCATTGAAATCGCGTGGTGTGTGTGTGTGTGTGTGTGAGTGTGTGTGTAATATTGGCAAGAACCACACATTTTTTTCTACACTATACAGAAGTACACGCCGCGACGACGAACATTTGATTGAAGTTGTACGTCAAGATGGGACTCGAACCACCTCCAGCCACCGACTCGGAGCTTAAAGTTACCTCTCCAAACTTCACTTTGTTTCCAGGTGACCCAGTTAAGTGTATCAAAGTTGTACAACTCAATGACATTTCGATAAGTCTCGCGTAGTTCTAAATTTGTAGACTTGTGAAGTCTTATACTTTATAGGAACGAAGCGTTGGAGAATATTTTAACTCCAGGGCTGCTGGTAGTGGAAGTAGTTTCTTCGTACAACTGCAGATTTGTAGTAAAAGTGCTAGAGTTGGATAGGAAACGTAAGCGTATATTTCTTAGTACCGCTCTGCAGCTTTCGGTTTGGAATTTCGCTACACGGTCGGTTTAGTGGTGTACGTTGGACGTTAAATGATAAAGTCCACGGAAAGATTTGCTTTACGCATGCGTATTTTGTTGTTGTTTTTCGTTGTTATGCCAAAGAAGGATTTGAAGCCGCCCTCTGTTTCAGCATAACTGCTGCATTCTAGTTCATCGACGATCTGCCGCACTTGGAAGAGACCAGCTGCTACAGTTCTTTCCGTCCACCATTTCTTCAACCACAGCTTACAGCTTCGACTCACATCGACCACTTGTTTTCTTCGTTTCATTAAATTGTTTGAGCATTTTTTGGTTGACTCGTGCCAGGAATTTCTCGATCTTTATTCGATCGGCTCATGTAACATTTGTCAATGTCCTGTAACACCACATTGAAAAGATTTCTAGTCCATAACGAACTTTCATTCTGCAGCAGAGTGCCTGCTGATTTGAAGCTTTCTGGGAGATACATTACGCACTGAACTCTTAAAAGCGTAATTTGGTCATCAGTCGCCATAACGATAATTTGTCGAGCGTCTTACGGAAATCTAGGAAGACAGAATCTACCTGTCCACCTGATATGATTGAAACTACATACGAGGGGCGTTCAATAAGTAATGCAACGCCTCTTCTTCTCGGCAATTTTAGTTGAAAAAAAAATGCGGAATTTATTGTGGGACATAGTGGAATATTCCCGCTTCAGCTATTGCAGTTTCATAAAGTTCCTTTAGGTCGGGGTGCTATAAGTAGCTTCAAAATGGCCTCTGAACGGAGGTGCATTTGAAGCAGAGAGCTGTCTTGAGCTTCTTTTGGCGGAAAACCATAGCATCACAGATATTCATAGGCGCTTGCAGAATGTCTACGGCGACCTGGTAGTGAACAAAAGTACGGCTAGTCATTGGGCGAGGCGTGTGTCATCTTTGGGACAATGTCGCGCAAACCTGTCCTATCTCCCGCATGTCGGCCAGCCACACAGAACTCTCTCCTCCAATGTCGGAACGTGCGGTCACTCTTGTTCGAGATGATTGACGGGTCGCAAACACCTCGCTGCACAAGTTGATAGTGGTGACACCCTTTGCCAGTAGTCATGGCGACAGTCCTCAGGGACTCTGAAGATATTAGTGCGTTTGATAGCCTCCCTCGCGTTCGACGATGAATTCGGAAATATATTGTACTAACCCCCCCCCCCCCCCCCCCCCCCCCCCCGAAATTGCGGAAACGGCTACGGCGCGTCCGCCGCCACAAAAATGCAAACACGAACTTCACATTTTCCACGGCTTCACACAAGTCTGCGCACCCGAGAGAAGCTCACAAAACTTCATTGGACTGTCCTTCCTCGTCCACCCTACAGTCCAGATCTTGCACCTACCGACTTCCTTCTGTTTAGGTTGGTGAAGGATTTGCTGAGCGGGGAGCAGTACGTGGATGATGATGATGATGATGATGAGGTTGTTGTTGTTGTTGTAGCAGAACATTGGCGCCGACGTCGAACATTGGAGTGGCACCATGCAGGCTATCCCAGTGGGGTGGCGTAAGGTCGTCGCATTGAACGGAGGTTGTTAAAAAGTATGGTTTAGGAACCAAAAGAGAGGGGAATAATACGGTGTATTGGAATTTTGAATAAAAACCAACCTGTTTCCATAAAATATGTTGGATTACTTGCTAAACGTCTCTTGCACCTTTGCCATCTTACCAGACAGAAGGTTTTCTTCGGACTGCAGAATCTTCACGATCGCGGAGACTTGGCAATCTGCATACAACTGATGCAGAACTTATAACGAAACAACTTCAATGAGTTGGTGGTATGTTGCGTCGAAAATGTTATTAATATTACACTCCTCAGCCCAGAGGCTTGTTTGGTACATCTTTCCACGCAAGTCTATCCTGTGCAGGCATCTCAATCTTTGCATTAGTACTCCAACTTTTATGCACTTGAAATTGGTTACTGTAGTCAAGCTGTGGTCTCCCTCTCCCTCCCCTAAACTACCGAAGCAAGTATTCTTTGATGCCTTAGGATGAGACTTTCCTCCATGTTCTGCCACAAGTTTTTTTTTTTCCTCCCCAGTTCGATCAATAGTTCGTTAATTACTCTGTAGCACCGTAATTCAAAAAATTTTGGCTGTACTAGTTATCGTGCACATACAACTTCCGTGCAAGGCTACACTCCGTATAAATACCTTCAGAAAAGACTTCCGAATACTTAACATTTATATGCTATGTTAATTCGTATTCATTTCTCAGAAATGCTTTCCTTGCTGTTGCCCAGTCTTCATGTTGTATCACCACTACTTTGACAGTCCACAGTTAGTTTATTCCCCCAAATAACAAACAAAGCTCATCTACTTTTACTGTCACATTTCTTAATCTAGTTCACTCAACATCACCTTAGTGTTTGTAACCTATTTTCAAGACCCTATTTTCCAACTCCAATATCGTCCCTGTCAGAATTAGAATGTCATTGGCAAATTTTAAGAGTTTATACACCGGAGAGCCAAAGAAACTGGTACACCTGGCTAATATTGTGTAGGGCTCACGCGAGTACGCAGAAGTGCCGCAACACGACGTGGCATGGACTCGACTAATCTCTGAAGTAGTGCTGCAGGGAACTGACACCATGAATCCTGAGGGGCGGCCCATTAAGTCCGTAAGAGTACGAGGGGCGGAGATCTATTCTGAACTGCACGTTGCAAGTCGTCCCAGATGTTCTCAGTACTGTTAATGTCTGGGAAGTTAGGTGGCCAGAGGAAGCGTTTAAACTCAAAATAGTGTTCCTGGAGCCACTCTGTAGAAATTCTGGACGTGTAGAGTGTCGTATTGTCCTGCTGGAATTGCCCGAGTCCGTCGGAATGCATAATGCACATGAATGGATGCAGGTGATCAGACAGGATGCTTACTTGCATGTCACTTGTCAGTCGTATCTAGGCGTATCAGGGGTCCCATATCAATCCAACTGCACACGCCCCACGCCATTACAGAGCCTTCACCAGCTTGAACAGTCACCTGCTGACATACAGGGTCCATGGATTCATGATGTTGTCTCCATACCCGTACACCTCCTTACAATCAGTGTAACTTGAAACGAGACTCGTCCGACCAGTTTCTAGTCATCAACAGTGCAATGTCGGTGTTGACGGGCCCAGGCGAGGCATAAAGCTTTGTCGTGCAGTCAAGAGTACACGAGTGGGCCTTTGGCTCCGAAATTCCATATCGATGATGTTTCGTTTAATGGTTCATATGCAGACGCTTGTTGATAGCCCAGAGTTGAAACCTGCAGCTATTTGCGGAAGGGTTGCACTTCTGTCACGTTGAACGATCCTCTTTAGTCGTCGTTGGGTCCGTTCTGGCAGGATCTTTTTCCGGTCGCAGCGATGTTGGAGATTAGATGTTTTACCGGATTCCTGATATTCACGGTACACTCGTGAAATGGTCGTACGGTAAAATCCCCACTTCATCGATACTTCGGAGATACTGTGTTCCATCGCTCGTGCGCCGTCTATAACACGACGTCCCAACCCAAACTTAATAACCTGGCATTGTAACAGCAGTAATCGATCTAACAGCTGCGCCATACACCTGTTTTATATAGGCGTTTCCGGCCGCAGCGTCTGATTCTGCCTGTTTACGAATATCTGTATTTGAATACACATGCCTATACCAGTTTCTTTGGCGCTTCAGTGTATGTCTTCTCCCAGAACTTCAATTCCCTTTTCAAATTTCTCTTTGGTTTTCTTTACTGCTTGCTCTATGTATATATTGGGTAACATGAAGGATAGTCTACAGTCATCAGTCCCGTCACAACTACTGCCTCCCTTTCTTGTTCTTCGACTCTTAAAGCTGTAGTCTGGCTGATGTTGCGGATATATTTTGCATGTATGTGAAGGGTGGCGCATGATAAGTCACCTGATTTGTTTCATGCATAACACGTTTGTTGTTGACAAGATTAGTAATTTATTGATGTAGAAGTAAAGAATACGCCTTGGAAATACAGCCTAAAGAATCACATGTTCAGTATGACTGCCGTTTTGGTTTACAAATTATTCAAGTCGCACACGTTCATTTGTGACGACTCTCCAACACACATCTTCTGGAATGGCGCAGCATAACACCACAATGATGGCCCTAAGTTGTACTGCATTTCCGGTTTTCTGTGGTACACCTTTTCCTTACGGAACCCCCGAAGGAAGAAGTCACATGGGTTAATGTCCGGGCTATGGGGCAGCCACATTCCTCCTCCTGCATAATGTTCAAATGGCTCTGAACACTATGGGACTCAACATCTTAGTTCATCAGTCCCCTAGAACTTAGAACTACTTAAACCTAACTAACCTAAGGACATCACACACATCCATGCCCGAGGCAGGATTCGAACCTGCCACCGTAGCAGTCCAGCGGTTCCGGACTGCAGCGCCTAGAACCGCACGTCCACCGCGGCCGGCCATAATGTTCAGAAAATCTGTTTGACAATACCCTACGTCAAAGTATTTCGTGTAAGAAATCAAGCACAACGTTGGCAGTATGGGGACGTGTTCCATCCTGCATGAACCATTGTGTCTGCAGTGGAAGACACCATTGTGTCTGCAGTGGAAGACATGAGGCCATGAGTTAGGAAAGAATTGGTTTCGCAGCATGTATAAATAGCGTTCACCGGTTACTGTAGCATAGAAGAAGAACGGACATATGATGAAATGGCTTGACATCGGACCCATACGCACACTTTCTTCCCGTTGGTGTCATTCGTGTGGATTATTCGCGGAGGTTCACGTGCCCAGAACCGAACGTTCTGTTTGTTCACAACACCGTTCACGTAAAAATAAGCTTCGTCAGAAAACAATGTGTTGTGTAACACTGCCTCTTGGTCCTGCTCGATTGCTCACCTTGCAAACTGCAGTCTCCGCTCATCTCTCGCAGTAAGCTTATGCGCCACAGTCATCTTGTAAGAATACAAGCGAAGGTCGGATTGAATAATTCTTTCAAAGCCACTCGAACTGCTTCAGTGTTTTGCGGCGAACGTACGGTACGTACCCAAAACAGATCCAATATCTTCAAATTTTTGATGTAATCTGCGTATTGTCTGTGGGCTGGGAGCCCATCATGTGCCGGAGCACGAAACCTCTGTGTCAGTGTAACGCTGTTCGTCGTCACGAACGGTAACACTATCTTCGTATTTTGTGCGGCGGTCAACCGGCCTTTGTCAGCCATCGCGGCAAACTGAATCGGCGGACTCTCAACGGAAGCGACGAACTCGGAACGACACCTGGCGTAATTTCCATGAACTGCATGAAGTTGAGCGCACAATTTGAAAACTATTGGACCAGTAATCCACTTGTAGGATCAAAATTCATTCGGGTGAGTCACCGTCCGCCAACCTGTATTTTATCGCTGCTGCCATCAGAATTTCTAAGACTACAGTCCTGTCAATAGTGTCAAAAGCTTTCTCGAAATCTGCAGCTACTAAAAAAATAGTGCCTTTTTTCAGTCTATCTGGTACGATGTTGTGGTCTTCAGTCCAGAGACTGGTTTGATGCATCTCTCCATGCTACTCTATCCTGTACAAGCTTCATCATCTCCCAGTACCTACTGCAACCTACATCCTTCTGAATCTGTTTACTCATCCCTTGGTCTCCCTCTACGATTTTTACCCTCCACGCTGCCCTCCAATACTAAATTGGTGATCCCTTGATGCCTCAGAATATGCCCTACCAACCGATCCCTTCTTCTAGTCAAGGTGTGCCACAAACTCCTCTTCTCCTCACCAATTCTGTTCAATACCTCCTCATTAGTTATGTGATCTACCCATCCAATCTTCAGCGTTCTTCTGTAGCACCAGATTTCGAAAGCTTCTATTCTCTTCTCGTTTAAACTATTTACCGTCCATGTTTCAATTCCATACATGGCTACACTCCATACAAATACTTTCAGAAACGACTTCCTGACATTTAAATATAAACTCGATGTTAACAAATTTCTCTTCAGGAACGCTTTCCTTGCCATTGCCAGTCTACATTTTATATCCACTCTACTTCGACAATCATCAGTTATTTTGCTTCCCAAATAGCAAAACTCCTTTACTACTTTAAGTGTCTCATTTCCTAATCTAATTCCGGCAGCATCACCAGATTTAATTCGACTACATTCCATTATCCTCGTTTTGCTTTTGTTGATGTTCATCTTATATCCTCCTTTCAAGACACTGTCCATTCCGTTCAACTGCTCTTCCAGGTCCTTTGCTGTCTCTGACGGAATTACAATGTCATCGGCGAACCTCAGAGTTTTTATTTCTTCTCCATGGAATTTAATACCTACTCTGAATTTTTCTTTCGTTTCCTTTACTGCTTGCTCAGTATACAGATTGAATAACATCGGGGAAAAGCTACAACCCTGTCTCACTCCCTTCCCAACCACTACTTCCCTTTCATGCCCCTCGACTCTTATAACTGCCATCTGGTTTCTGTACAAATTGTAAGTAGCCTTTTGCTCTCTGTATTTTACCCCTGCCACCTTCAGAATTTGAAAGATCGTATTCCACTCAACATTGTCAAAAGCTATCTCTAAGTCTACAAATGCTAGAAACGTAGGTTTGCCTCTGGTACGATAAGTCGTTGAATAAATATTGTCGTCTAAAGTGTGTTCTCGGAATGTCGTAATGCACTGCTTCCGTTGCTATAACTCGCCCAGTATGGAGGTTCTCTAGCGACAGACTCCTGCGCAGGGGCAGTTGCTATCTAATCTCTGCGTGAATATTCAAAGGAGGTGCAAACTCCTCGCACGGACGAGATGCGACGGCTGCAGGAGACGCAGTCGCTTCGCGACCTTCGCGAGATCCTGAAATAAACAAACAGGGGCACACGTCTTACCACGCGAACCTGCAGTGGCTGATCCGTCGAGCACGGAGGACTGTCTTGCGCTCGAAACTTCTTTAGCGTGCTGAGACTTTGTGTATCTGCCGTTTCTCCCTGGTATGTATGATCCCAATTCAAATTCCATATGCCAACCCGGAATCTATATTTTAGATAATGTTGAATTACGCTTTACACAATTTGCAACGATATGAGCTTATTTGGCAAAAGTCTCCGTTAGGTCCAGGGGGAAACTCACCTGGCCCGCACCCACCTATCGACAAGATTATTTCTGTCATCACGTTATTTTGTTACCGTGGGTTCAACTGTTGTTCATTACGGATGTAGCCTTCTCACTTTTAATATCACGTGTCTTCCCGAGTAGAAGGCATGATTTATTGCGTAACCGTCGTACCCAGTAATGTGGTTGGGTCGGATGCGGGTGAGATTTTTCTCACGATACAGATGAGCCCTGGAAGCCCTCGTCATTTTTCTGATCTGCATACCGAACCATTTCATATAATTTCGCTTCCTTTAGTTATTTGTCAACTCTGGCATCATTATTGCTTTCAGTGTCTCGATTTTACCACTCCTGCGCAATTCCATAATTCGGTCAAATTTCTGCAGACAAAACTAATTCCAGCCGACGTTTCTTTTGGCCGAGGAGCTGAAGACCTCACTATTAGTCCCTTCACTCGACAACCAGCCAACCGGATAAAAAATGGTTCAAATGGCTCTGAGCACTATGGGACCTAATATCTATGGTCATCAGTCCCCTAGAACTTAGAACTGCTTAAACCTAACTAACCTAAGGACATCACACAACACCCAGTCATCACGAGGCAGAGAAAATCCCTGACCCCGCCGGGAATCGAAGCCGGGCGCGGGAAGCGAGAACGCTACCGCACGACCACGAGCTGCGGACCAACCGGATAATATGTGTCACCCTCCTTAACCTTTTGGTGGCTGATAGGACATACGAGCCGCACGGCAGTAATACAAGCAGATTTCAGCGGAAGGGTTGTCTATGCCCCTCTTTCCTTGTTGGTGTTCTCTTCTACAGAGAAGCTTTCGGAACTCAGAGAAATATTAGGAACTGTGAGGTGGATTAACAGAAGGCTGTGGGCGATCAAATGTGTCGGTCAGTGCGTCTGTCTCGCGAAAATCAAATCACTGTCTTCCCCGTTCAAAGAATGTCTGAAGCGAGTAAACGTGGTTTTTTGTGCAATTTGGACATTGTTTTGAAACATGACTACACTACATACTTAATCTACTGGCGTGTACATTATTTTTAGTTGCTGGGATGTGTGTGTACCTGCAGACTTCATGGAATACAAGAAATATTGGTATGTAATACGTCAAAGCTACCTTCAAATTTTATGTTGGAAAAATTGTATGTGATATGACTTGTTTTGCATTGAGATGAGAGTAAATGCGACTAGGTGTTATGCTTTTTCAATCCTCAAAAGTCAGTCTAGAAACAAGCGTTTATCGTTAAAAAAATTCTAGGTTTTAGTGAAAACGTGGATCTACTTAGATTCATATGAGACAGTTGTCTCACGTCACAATTTTGAAATTAAGTCCAACATAAAATATTTTTGTTACTGAAAGTGCACTACTGATCACGAAGGCAGTTTTTGAACTTTTCTTCGTCTTTTCGTTTTAGCCATCTGAGGACCACAGTAATTCGCGACAGCTTCGTTTCTTTGTGTTTTTCTCCATGTCCAACATTCTTTCGTTCTCATACTTTGCAGTCTTCTTTGCTTTTCTGTCCACGAGTTTGTCCAAGGTGTAGCTCTGCTCTCTAAACCTGTGGAAGCCTAAACTTTTTATTTAAAAATCACACGGTTGTACTGGGTGTTTGTAATTAAACTGACGGTGTTCAGAGTGCTGCAGTGCGGGCTGTATACATTGCAGGACGTTGAAACATCGTAGGTATCTTCGTTAATCAGTGCGCTCTCGGAGTATTCTGAACAAGTAGTTCCACATTCTGCCACCAGTTGAAAATATAGCACTGTAAGCACTCAGAATGTAGTGTTGTTCTGGGAAAGGAGAGGAACGATCAGACACACGGTAACAGTGGTTCTGGCACGTTTATTAGGATGTGTTCACTAGTTAAAACGTGTGTTCAGCATGATCTTCAGCAACCTGCTGTATCCGTCACACGGCATGGTCGATAGTTGCTCGCAGCATATCCGGTATATATTTTTTTGGATAAATGGGAGCATCGGTCATAAATATTGAAATCCTATATTTTACAGATTTCGGTCATTGTGTGATCATTTTCAGTACAAGTTATTCGAACCTTATAGGCCCATACCATAATAGCACTTTTTTTAAAAGTGTAACATACTGTGACCATTACTTTCAATAGATATCTTAATTTTTACCGCATATAATTTTTAAATTTACAGGACCTATCGTGTAACCTTAGCAGTTGCCGAGCCAACGTACAGTGAGCCCAGTGGAATTATATATCAAGAATATCTCGTACAGTCAGAGCGATATGTCGTCGTATGCCATCCCTCCATTGAAGGAAGAGTCGGGATACTTCCTTGATAGACTTGATCATTTAGATAGTTCCACAATGAAAACTCCTATGGATTTTAGTTGGGGGATCTGGAAGGCCACACATTTAGAAACTGCTTAGAGACGATGAGGTCGTAACCGAAGGTTTCTTGAAGCAAATCTTTTGTCTGTCAAGCGACATGTGGTGTCACCCCATCTTGCTTGAAAATAGTGGTGTGGACACAGTTGTGCTCTTGCAAAACTGGAATCGCGTGTTGTACAAGGAGGCCTGTGTAGTGTGCAGATGTCACTATACACGTAACAGGCCCACGAGGTGTGTCTCCTCCAAGAAAAACGCACAGAGTGTGAAGGAGCTTGTGAAACTGCACCATACGGTCACATAAGTTGAGAACATTGAATGTTCCTGCGCAACACGTTGTGAAGTAGAACTGCATGTGAGACAATTCTGTAAATACGTCCAAAGAGCAATCCCCGGCCACGCATTATCCATTTCCAGGCATGCCAAAAACCGAAGGGCAAAGTCACGGTGTTGTAGCCTATCTTGGGACTTCATTTGGACCTCCTGAATTTTGTGGGATACCAATGTAAAATGCACCACAAAATCTTCTGAACTGTTGACCAAGGGGGAGCGAAATCTCATTACACAGCTTGAGCACTGGCTGCAGAAATTGAGGCATATGTTGCGTGGTGGGCTATAGCTACGATAATCAACTGTCGTGAGAATGGGGCACTTCCCTCTCCCTACTGCACCACCTAATTCATCTGTTTCTTGATATTTCATGATCATATCCTTTAGCCTATTGACAAGGGGCCTCTTCGCAGTTCTTTCTGTTGGCGATGTTCCTGCACGACCGCGCTGTTAATGGTGCCGTTCTGGTAAAACAACTCTACCATCAGTGCACAGTCTTCCTTCTCAGTAGACAGTTCCGTACGAAAAATTACCTTTCTTAACCCTTTATACCAAAGAAATCAACGCTCATCGCCCAGCGACAAAGAGCACACTGACCTCGGAACAGAAAACATTTCACATTCTGGCTCTTTACAGCGCTGTATTTTCACCTGTTAGTAGAAAGTTGCACTTTTTTCTTCTCTCCAGCGCGCTCCTCGAGCGCACCGATTAATGAATATACCTACGATGTTTGAATCCTGCATTGTATACAGTCCGCGCATTATGGCACCCGACTGATGACCTCCGAAGTTAAGTCCCATAGTGCTCAGAACCATTATGGCACTCGGAACAGCGTCAGTTTAGTTATAACCACCCGGTCGGTATGTGTTCGATTCACGTGTTCTCATTTCTTGCAGATCCCTTTGTGTGTCTTGGATCCCGCCAGCGTACTGTGTTCTCTTGTTCACCAGAAATGGTATTATTTGCTGTTAACCTGTTCTGGTGCATTCTAAGGATGTGTCAAAAGAATCCACTCCTTTTACTGATGTGTCAGAGACTCTGTCTATATCTCGCTATACAGTTCTTGGTTCGCTCATCTTCTAAATTGACCATCTTCTGGTCTCCGAGGTTCCTGAGAATATTTCGTTCCAGCAGTTCTAATCTCTGAAGTACTCCTGTTCTTACTAGGTTAAGAGTTTCTGCTGCGTAAAAGGCTTCAGTGCTGATCAGTGTCTGGCAGTGTCTCAATTTTGTATTGATGAAATTATTCTTTTTTTTTGTAGTCGTTCATACTTTGTACGTTAAATTCATTTTGTTCGTTCGTGCTCCCGTTGCTTCACTTTGTCAGCCCAGTTTGTATCAATTCTCCCAGGTATTTGGAGCACTGTTTGTGATGTTGATCTGGTACTAGGACTTGATGCGACCCTCTACCGCTGGCATGAGTCGTGGTAGGGAGCCGGTGTTTGTGCCGGTCGGTTATTTGGAGTCAGCGCAATAAAAAGGACCAAAGTGGAGACATGGCGGAATTGCAGAAAGGAGCTATGCCATGCTTGCCCATGACAACACCGTGAATGAAGTTACCCTCTTTTGTTGATGCATCAACATGGACTGGCCATCGGATGTAGACAGAATGACGTACTACGCAGTCATGTGGCAATGCTTCTGAACAACGTCCGTAAAAAAGGTTTTAACTGATTTGGACCGGCGACGCACGTCACGACTTGTCAGTGACGATCGGTCAGTGAGAGTAGGCCCGTCTTGACCAGTTTCCGAGCAAACGTTGCACACGATGGGTGTTTGGATTCGGGCACTTCCCAAAATGACATTACGCACAGCGCCACATAAAGATGCATATTTTGATTGGACCAGACGATTCAAATACTTGGCAGCAGCTGAATAAAGGCGTGTAGTGGTGTTCAACGAGTTGGAACTTTGCCTCATTTCAAATGATGCTAATCGTGCAATACACTAACAGCCAAATTTGGGTTTTAAGCCGCAGTGTGTAGGGTTTTGAAGGGGATACAGGTGGTTCTGTTATATTTGGGCCGTTTTTTGTGCCAAGACATGTGCCCAGTCATTCATGTTAGCGTGAACACGAACCAGGTGGTTTGTTTAGACATTCCTTTTCTGCTACATCTTCATGATGAGTGTGGTGGACTCTACAGTATTCAAAGATAACATCCGTCTTCACAGGGCTGCGTACACGCGTTTTTAGTATGACGAGCATTCAGGCATCCTATCGCACATCGACTGGCCAGCCAAATCACTCAGGGAATGAATGGGTCTATTTAGAAACATGGCGGTCAACTACACCGACACTATGTTAGCTCTGCGGGATCTAATACAAAATAAAGGGTTCATTTGGTTATGACATACCAGAAGAAACGTGTAGAATGTCTACATCATCAAACTGAGGCCATATCAAGACTGTACGCGATGTTACACAGGAGTAGCGAGATGCCTCTGGGGGTGACTAATTTTTTTATCGAGTGTTGTTAAATGTAACTCGCCAATGCTTTAACGTATCTCAGTGTGCTATATTTACGGTAATTAACGACGTGTTTGATTTTTCGTATAAGATTACGGTTGTGGGCCGTGCCTGCAGTACAGGTATTAAGATCAGACAGGGCAGCGGCCTGTTAAAACTAGATCGATTCAGTTATCTATAAAAGGTAAGACCTGAAGATGGAATTTTTGTAAAATTCAATAATAGACGCCGTAGAGGGAAAGTTCTCTCTCCATGAAACATTCTGCGTTTGCAGCTTCCTTCATTCCACCTATTATGGGCACAAAAATTCAAGGGGGAAAAACCTGTTATCTTGCTGCGTCTGTGGGCTGAGTCACTTCACAAAAGCACCACTTAAAGTGGAAGTTACTTACACATAAAAAGTGAAATAAGATAGAACCGAACATCAGTAAAAGACATTAATCTCACGTAATTATTCCAGAGAACGTTCAGTTATCATTTGTTAAAAGGGCTTGAGTTGTTTACCAGTAATTTAGATGTGCAAACTGCTTTAGAAAAACACGTGTCTTAGCAAGATCATCACAAAGTCGCCACTGGCGAGATCATAGGATAATTTGAAACAAAATCGTATAGTAAAAGACTAAATTGTTTTGTTGTACCTGAGAAACTGCATAACTGTGCTGTTGGGCTTATTTAAAATTGTTACGTCGCTGTCCGGCTTTGATAATTACTTGTGTTCAGTGTCTTGTTATTTGATACATTTTTTAATAATATAGGATGTTACAGATGTTTAGGTAACTTAATAATGGTTAATTTTGCGTCCGCACACTATTTTGCTTCGGAAACTCTTAAAGAGTGATGTCATGCTAGCAGATAAATTCAGTACGTGGTTCCTACGAGGAGGAATCGTCAGATGTGAAAGTATCTTCACGTGTACCCATAGGATTATGATAGGGAACTTATTATATCATCATCGTCGTCGTCTGTTCTCTCTATTGGCAGGTTCCTAACACCATTTCTGTTTACATATGATCCTGTTCCTGGAAAACTGCAGTGCTTCGTAGTCTGGTGTCTTCCTCTTGTCACTTCATCCAGCATTTATATTCCAGTCCCTGTTTTTTTCGGTCCTTCCACTGTGCCTTCGAGAGCTGTTCGAAGAATCCCTTTTCCACGCGGTATATGCCCCACACAGTTGCTTTCCTTCTCTTAATCAGACTTACTCCAGAGCCTTTGTCCCTTTATCATTTAGAGTACGTTCATGTGCTTCTCTTTATCCACCCATTTTATTTTCTCCATTCTCCATCAAACCCTGGTCTCTGTAGAGAAGTTGCAGCGCTAGGACACTACAGTGAAATGGCAGATCATCTGCAGAGGATCAACGCTCGCGCAGGGACTTGCAGTTGACACTCAACGAAAATAACAAGCACATTGCACATAAATAGACGGAAGTAACTGTTATAGCTAATTACACAATTTGCGATAAATCGCGGGAAATAGTCAGGACAGTAAAATATCCAAGAGTTTGTGTCCGAAACGAGTTTTAGTGGAATGATCGCGTAAAACAAGTTACAGGAGAGGTACGTGCTAAAGTGAGATTCATCGAAAGGATCTTTACGACATGCACTAAGTCTACGAAAGAGGCTTCCTAACCCCGGTTAGACTGGTTCCTCAGTATTTTACGCTTGTATGGTTTACTATTAAAATTTGAAGAAGAGTAAAGTAACATTACTTCTCACGAAATGGCCATGGCCGTAAAACGAGAGAGAATCCAGCTCGCATAGAGGCTTACCGTGGGCTCTTTTCGCACACCACTCGCGAAGCACAGGGAATGGGAGAAATAATAGTGGTACCAGAAGTACATTGTGCCACACACATTAAGGTGGCTTGTGGAATAGTTTCAAGAGTATTCGCAACCCGTCACGGGTCTGTTCCAGTGCGTACCACGAAGCATCAGTCCAGGCGCTTGCTTTTCATGGTTGGAGCATCCAAAATGCGATCATTCTGCGCCCATGAGATGATAAGTTCACTGTTACCAGTCACTGTTTAGTCCACAAAGCGTTTCAAAGGTTTATCCCTTTCAGACGCTGTGGGTACAACTGTGTACATTAACTTTCACTGTGTCTTAGCTACTACAGAAGTATTTTTCCCAATGGAAATCTGAGGTTCACATTTGTAAATGTTCAGCCTTTTCATCACGCGCAGGTCTGCCATCTGGTAGACATCACTATTTAGCAAGTCAATGTAGTAGTCCGCAGCAGTTTGTGACCACCGGAATACACGGATCTAATTGGTTCGCGAGATTCCACCGTATGATTTAATTTTGTTATTTTGCTTGGTAATTATTGATCATTTTACTATTTATTACAATAGAGAATATTTCGTAGTTAGTTATTTTAGTCCATAAAATGAAGCCAAATGTACAAAGTATGTTTTGATAACCGGTACGTATTCTCGTGTAAATCTTGCATCTAAAGTCATTAAAAAATCATCAAAGAGCATTACCGCACAATGGAAAATTCTTTCCCCTAGAAAAATTCAGGTCTGAAAGGGCTAAACATCGCATTATCAGGGTGATTTATATATTTTTGTTGTGTTACGATCTTGGTGTAACCTGTGGTATTGTTTCCAGTGGTCACACTCTCCTTTCTGTGTCGTAATACATCACATATAAACTGTTACATTTTGTGAACAGAGATGTGTCTGCTGCATTGCTTTTCTAATGCCTGCGCACCAGCTTACTTAGGAAATTTTATGGGTCCAGCATTTTAAAAATGTAAATCGAAGCAACATGCAGCATATAACTTTTGATATACGCAGCCGAAAGAACAGAAAATGGCACACGGGGAAAGAGAGACAGCAAAATCTTTTTGTCAGCCGGAAATAAAGGTTGAAACTTTACGCTTTATAATCTATCTTCCATTGCATGAGTTATCGTTACAAAACAGAATCCCAGTGGGACAAAAAATAAGCTATTTATTCTTCAGTTACGTTGCTGACTGGTGAAATGGCTTCAAAAATAATGTTCAACGCATTTAATGAGTTGCTTTGCTCTCAGGAAATAGGCGAGTTGGTCGTCGACCCTCGTGGAGTGTACAACGCACATTAGGAGAGACCGGTATGCGTTGTGTGACCAGCACATCAGAATCTCGTTATTTTAGGACAGGCATGCACGATTTTACTGTGGCATCTTATCTATGGTGATAGTCGACAGTTGCGAATTTCAAATTCTTGTTTACCTTCATTTATGTCAAACTGGTGTTCCATGTCCACCGTGTTGAGGGCGCACTGTGGGTATCTCTGGTCGAGAAAAACTCCGACCGCCATAGTAAACAGCCGCAGGATCGCCGTTGACTACCGCTATCGCCTCAACAATTTACTGCTCTCCGAATCTGGCAAGAGATTAGCATGGGCGCAGAAAGATCGCTTTTGGACGCTCCAACCATGGAAAAACGACTCCCAGATTGATGCTTCGTGGTACGCACTGGAAAACTCCAGCGACGAGGTACGATTACGCTTGAACCTTAATGAGATGCTGGCTCCAACCTGCCGGTCAACTAGGCACCACTCGGGCTATTGGAGTGTTATCGCGTGGTTGATGTGAACACGCAGTGAGGTGGGGTCTCTGATAGGTCTACACCTCTCTCTCACCAATGAAAGCTGCAGAAAACCACTGTTGAATCATACGCGTGAAACGCATTAATCCATGGGTGAGAATTTTATTGAGGAAAAGCCCACGTTTATTCCTGTGACTGAATCGTGTTGAGGAACAGTCCGCGTATATTCCTGTGATTGTGGATGCCCCTCATCTCCATCCCACTGAACGTCTTTCAGATACGCAAATCTAGAACCCCCTTCTCACAATTCTCCGTGAGTTGTAGTCTGCGATTATTTATCAATGAATCAGGATGACTCCTAGTTAGTGACTCGGATAATCCATGCCATGACGTTTTCGCTCTTCGGAATATGCTGCTGTGTGTCTAATCCAATTAATATTCAGCATGCAAGATACGAGTATCTTAGATGTATACTCCGCAGGCCACCTTACGGTGCGAGGCGGAGAGTACCCTGTACCGATACTAGTCATTTCCTGTTCCACTCGCGAATAGAAGTAAGGAAAAACGACTTGCCGTATGCTTCTCTCTCTCTCTCTCTCTCTCTCTCTCTCTCTCTTTCTTTCTCTATCTCTATCTATCTATCTATCTATCTATCTTCTGCTTGAAATGTCTGCATGTGTACTTGAACTGGTGTTGTCGGCATTGGTTTACTGTCGAATCTGGTCAGAATAACCTTATCACTGAACTTTTCGCAGTAATTCACACTCTGGCCTACCTACCTCTTCATACGAATCCTCTTCTCGTTATACCGTTTTCTGCAGCCGTTGATAGTACTCTATATTCGTCTGACCAGGAAAAACTCTTCTTTTAATTTCACTTCACTGACCCCCACTATAGACTGAATTTCCATTTCTGTTTTTGTAGCTTCCCTGCCACTTTCGAACTCCCGACCCCTCCCCCCCCGCCCCAAAAAAAAAAAAATCCGACTCGTAAAATATTGACCCTTTTTCCTTTTTTAGTTATGCATCTTTTTCTCGTGGTCACATCTCCATTTTGCAGTCCCCTCCAGGAGGTCCGAATAGGGACTAATCCGGAATCTTTTGCCAATGAAGAGATCATCGTGACGCCTTTTCAGCTACAGACAATATGCCCTATGGATACACATTGTCTCTCTTTAATACTGTGGTTTTCATTGCCTTCTGCATTCCTAGACCGTTAATCATTTCTTATTCTTTCGTCTTAAGGAGCGTTTCCCCATCCCAGGGCAAGAGTGTGCCCTGAACCTGTCTGTCCCTCTGCTGCCTTTGACAAGGCCGTTGTCATTTCGAGAGTGACTTCTGCCAGAAATCGTCGGCCGCTTCTGCTGATGATTTTATTTATAATTTTTGTAGTGGCTGAATTAGAATCTGGGACCAAGAACGTTTCTATTACCAGTCATTGTCGATAGACTAAGTGTGTCATCGCGATGTTTCGGAAGATAATTCGCGCAGACCCAGTAATGTTACTTTCTGTAGCTGGAAGATGGATATTTCCTTTTATCAGCGCCACTGGTTTTCAAGTGCCCGCCAAAATCTTCTGGCCCCCAGAGTGCCTAGAACCACTAGGACCCCGTACTCTGCTTTACGCCGGAGTCTTTGTAGTTCGATTTTCAAGTCCCTGTATCTGGCATGATTTAAACTTGTTTCTGGTCGATTCTGCAATCGCCTTAGACTTCAATGATAAACACTTTTTCCCTACATTTGTTTTGTCTGACATTTTGTATTCCAGCATTCGCTCTGTCTGAAGCAGGAAGTCCGACACTAATTTGGTTTTGTTCGTTTTCCACAACTTACTTTGTCCCACCAGTCCTTTGCCACTGGCATATGGTGATTTTGGCACATGTGCCTCTGCGTGTGATTAATCTGAGTGTTCTTCTTGAGCAGTTCAAGATATGGTCAGTTGTTTCCTCAGCTTCTTTGCGGTGTCTGCACTTTGGGTCTCCAGCTAATTTCACCATTCTGGCTTAGATTGCGTAAGTTCTGATGGTTGTTTCCTGGGGGGCAAAAATCAGTACTTCACTTTTCTTTTTTAGGATCCGTTGGTCAGCAAGACCAGCTTTTTTTCTTTTTTCCTCTAGCTATTGTCTTGATCTCCAAAAACTGACGGACTGATAGTCTGGCATTGGAGTGCAGCTATCTGGTATTGATTCTCAGTTTGCTGTTGTTTGAGAACCTTTCTGTTGTTGACTCCAGTCAGGACTGATTACTGGGTATCTTTCACAAAGAGTTCTACTGCATGCTTCCCTCACTTGCGAGAGTCCTCTACCGCCTGCTATTCTGGACAACTACTGCCTGTCGACATTGCTGTGAGGGTGAAGTGCATGGTGAATTAGCGTGAGTTTTCTTATCCAGATTAACGCATGTTTATTTGCTTTAAGATAATGATTACTACAGTTTATCTGATGACGGGAATGGCCCAGATAGTGAATGCATTGATGGCGTAACTCTTTGCTGACCTCACCTTTTACATACCCATGTTTGATGTTGTCCATCTGCAAAAACGTAGGTGTTTGTAGCTTCTGACCGGAGGCACGTGATGGCTTGCCCATTAGGCACTGCGACGCCTTCACTTTCTGAGATTTTGCCCTTTTGCAGTGCCAGTGTGACGCACTTGCCTAAGCCGAAATCCGTACTGATTTCATTGCTGAAGATTCAAACTCTTATTTGTCAAAGCCTTGATTTCAATTTCATATATTCCGTAGAGCTGCTCTTCACCCATGTACAGCAGGTGAGATATTTTCTGAAAATTTCTCGACGATAGCCCAGGTTTGTTTCCTGTAAGATGGTTGACAGTGGAATCAAGGCGATGATGACCAACAGATGGACAATGAGCCTCTCTTGATGTTGACTAGTCCGTAACTGTTTTCCGACGAATAGTTAGCTGTCTTCAGTGCTTCGTCGGATTTTCTGTGAATGTCCTGAGGTTTTTACTGACCCCGATGGTTTCCAGGCACTTCGTGATCCAACTGCGTGGCAGTGAGACAAAGGCTTTTTTATAGTCAGTCCAGGTCATTTACAAATAAGACTTCCAGAATCATTTTCTCGATCAGGAACTGATCTTTTGTGCCCTTGCTTCTTCGCCTGTTACCGTCCTGTCCTATTGGTACTTTTTTTTCCCAGGAAATCGTGAATTTTGATGGCTATAATAATAATAATAATAATAATAATAATAATAGTAATAGTAATAATAATGTTTTCATTCATGCGTTTCATAATTCCATATTTTATTATTCTGATTTTGCTTTAATGAGTTCTCTATATATTATACCATCTTCTGTGACTGTGTCATTGAACAGAGGTCCAGTCGAGCCGAATTTTTATAAATAAAACTCGATGGATACTAGTTGCTGCCGAATGTGCTTAACACAGCTGACGACGATAAAACAGCACGTCTCCGAGAGATCCGATAACAAGTTCAGAACTCGACCATTTAATAGACAGCAGGCGTTTTGTCTTCTTCGTGGTTGCTTGTTCCTTTTCTGTTCCGTGGAGCAAGTTCGGATATCTACATTGAAATCTTGGGAGCGAAGCGTGAAAACGTGCCACAGGTCAGTGGGCGTCGTCGGACGCCCCCCCACCTCGGTATGCGCGATGTAAAGTATTGCCGAGAAGACTGGGTCCGGCACGATTCTCCCTTCCACTAAGCCCTTACCCCTCGCCGACCGTCTTGTTTATCTCGCCGGTCGTGTCAGGTTTGGTACCTGCGGCGTCGGGCGGCGCCTCCGAATTAATTCATGCGTGGCGTGGCGACGGAGGAAACGAAATAAAAACAGAACGTAAGCAGACCAGACCAGTTGAGGCGAGCGCGGGTTGGAAGTGGTGCTTCCTACAAGTTGTTCCCTTGTCCGGCGGCCTTGGTGAGCAAGTCCTATTGTGAGAGATGTGATGAATGGTCCACGGCGGGGGGAGCAGACGGCGGCTGAAACGAAACGAAAGGGAAGCGCCGACCGGAACGGCCGTGTTGCCAGTGCCTCAGCGCGAGAGCGCGGAGCGCCCTGGCGTGCTGGACCGCAGCTGCCGGCACTGTTCCACACAACACAGATTCAGAGCAAATGTCACAAACGTGTAAGGCCCTCCTTTCACGAAACGTGAAAGCGAACGTGGATGTGCAGCTGGACTACGTTGCGGAGCATTCCCAAACGTGAAAGGCAGAAACAGTCAAATAAGATTTTTTCACAGCGTGGAGAGCAACCCAGCCAATTATATCACAAGCAGAACCTGGGAGATGCCATATTGGCTTACGACGTTTGTAGTTAAAGTCCGTATTGTGAGGTTTTATTTTTCACCCTTGTGCTAAGGATATCTGCTGTTTCAAAGCATGGGCACATTGAGGAATTCTCGAAAACGAGACAGTTTTGCGACCTTTTCAGGGCGTCTCAATCTGTAAAAACGGAGCCCTTTGTTGTCTGTCGCCGGCCGGTGTGGCCGAGCGGTTCTAGACGCTTCAGTCTGGAACCGCGCGACTGCTGCGGTCGCAGGTTCGAATCCTGCCGCGGGCATAGATGTGTGTGATCTCCTTAGGTTAATTAAGTTTAAGTAGTTCTAGGGGACTTAGGACAGATGTTAAGTCCCATAGTGCTCAGAGCCATTTGAACCATTTTGTTGTCTGTCAGTCCGATTGTTAAGAACCCTTGTTCTTTACGGGACCCTTCTCTTTGGGACATATTTAGATAAGAGACATGCAGTGGCATTTGTAGTCCGTGTCGCGTCCTGCTATCTGGAGGTATGTTTCTTATTCATGTTAATGTTTTCTAAAATATTCTGTGGTTTTCTTATTGGGTTAATAGAAATATCTTTTGGAAAATACTTTGTTATGTGTAAATAAACAGCAAAAATAAATTCTGTGTTCTGAATTGAGCTCGGTTTTTTGAACATAACAATGAACATAGATCCATGAATTGCAAGATTGCTGTCTACGGCATTGGCTGATACCTTCACAATTCTGTACAGTGTATACTACAGACAGAACAGCTAGTACATGAACAAGGGAGCAAATGTGTGCGTTTAAATAGACCCATTGAAAGCGAGCGAGACACACAATCCACAACTGTGACTTGAGTGAGAGCAGTGAGAATAGGTCAACTTTCAGAGTACATCACCAACAGCTTGCACCCCCCCCCTCCTCCCTCCCTTCTCACCACTGCACGAGTCAACATCAAAACTTTCCTCCCAAGAATCCTTGGCGGCGAGATTCGCGCGCGCTTGTGTGTGTGTGTGTGTGTGTGTGTGTGTGTGTGTGTGTGTGTGTGTGTGTGTGTGTGTTTACGTTCCGTTCCGTGACGTCCTGTGTGAATCGACCCTAACTCGGACGTATGCAGGTTGCATACAAAGTAGTATATTCGGGGTAGATGTGGAGTTTGTGTTGCTGGCGTTAAAACGGGAGAGCGTGAAACTAGTGCCGCGATTCGTCTTATTAAAACAGATTTTTCCGTGTCCATTTGGGGGGGGGGGGGGGGGCGGATAGTTGTAAACAATAAGTGGTTCCCTCAAATGACAGCACATCGGCAACAAGTCTGGCTGTAAGGAACTGTACAATCCCAAGATTTCTCTCCTCAAGGCGAATAGCTACGACTTTCATAGTGCTTCACTGTGGCGCTGCAACAGGAGGTGTAGCGGATTCGAATCTTAGTCAAAGGTCTTATTAGTCGTCAGCCCCGAATCTAGGCTTCTCTTTTGAATATCTCAGCTTATACTTTTCCATAACGTTCAAAGGTACAAGGTTGAAATCTCTCTCCAGCGTCGAGAATTTTCAGCAATCGGAGCGGAAAGGCAGTAATTGTAAGGAGTTGGAAACGTAAGAAAGACGTCACTGTCTCCGGACGATTTGTTGCTCGCGTGTAACCCTAGGATTGCTTCTGGGAAAGATGCCAGCCGTGCGACGTGGTAGCACTGCGGCCCATCGAATTTATAGCAGCAGCGAAACAAACGGTCATACCAAATGCTGAGGAGATAACTTGAGTTTATGCTGCCTCTGTGCAAGCAGGTTGGTGAGTTGGGCGGAACTGAAAGTGACATAGACGTACCAGAGACCTATCTGCACGAAATTTCCATCCACGAACGGAATTTCTATCGATGCGACGCCAACGAACACTGAAATACCAACTCCGAAGGGGTTCGTTGTGCACTCCAGGTACACACATTCCACTGTTTTCCTATAAAACTGCCTCAGTGCTGCAGGGCCACTTACTGTACAACGTCGAGCTTGAAATTTACTACCTGTCTGAGAGCGAAGACTTCTTGAAGTTTCTGGAAACTGCAGTTCAGCTGTATTCATCGGGTAATATAGTCGTTACTAATTGCATAATCAACCTTTAACACCAGTTAGCAGCAAGCAAACGATAGTAGCTTGCTTGCTTCGCTATTGATTGTAACTAGTCGAAGATCTGAATTATACTTTCTCATCCTCCTGTGATCTGCTACCTGCTTTCATCATGTGAACCTCATTTAAACGCGGGTGCTGTAGCTGTCATATTTCCTTCGCTCAGGAAATGAAATCGTGCCAGTCTCTTATATGAAGCGGTCATTACTTTTTCGATAATTATCACTTGAACACACTTCGTAACTACATTCCTGTAATGAGCAAAATGAGTAACGAAGTGTTGCCGGGATCTTTTAAAGAAGTGTATTTTCCAGATCTATTTGGTTTGCCTTTAAAGTCAAATGACACATTTGGCGTAGTATTATTCGAATAGCTGAGGCTCTTCGCAGATAACAGCATTAAAATATAAATGGGGGATTCGGTAAGCCACTTCGAGCAATCGAGTGCCGTGTAAAACGATTGCTTAATTCGTAGTCACTTGGCAAGCTGACGGCGTTATGTCTTCCGAGAGCTATTAGCAGGATGTTGAACATGTTTTATGAGCAAGATTAGTACAGAACTTGTTTGATATGACACGCAAATATGCAACGCATTCTTACAGAATTACGGGAATACACAAACATTTACTAAAGAATTCTTTTTTTCTTATAGACCTTGGTGGGAGCTGGTTAACAGGCTGGAAGTACGAAAGAAACGATCAGGTTTTTATTGGTTGTTCTTGGTATTAGGGCATTCGACGATCTTATCGTTAGCACCTTTTCAATAAATTTCTGAGTTTCAGTAAAAATAGAAAAATGTGAAATAATAATGAAGTAAAATTGTAGTACAGATAGAGTAAAGAATAACGCTTTTTCAAACATATTAAACAGTAATGACAGAGGTTCCGGTATAGATGGTATAGTGCTTAAAAATCAGCTCAGAAAAGCATCACGTTGGCTCCTGAGACTTCAGGTATAAATTTAGTACCATTCCAATAGAAAAGATTATCGTTGTCAGTTTCCAGTGCTCAAGACAGAGCGGAAGTTTCCTGTTATACCGCTTGATGTGCTCTCCTCGACGTCCAGATCACAAGTCTATCAAATGATAGCACAATAGGCACAAAAAAGTGATGGCTGCTTTGTGCATGAGGAAGTCATGGGTCAGGGGAAAGTTCACAATGTGGAACGAGGTAGTATTCTCTCGTTTCGTTTGACCAATTAGGAGGCGGCACACGGTGGTCTAGTGGCCAGTTTAACGATCCATGGCTCATTTTTTCCATTTACAGCTATTCGTTAGCACCTCTCCATAACTATCCTAAAGTTATGGCGCTAACCGCAGCGGGATGGCTGCTTCCAGTCTCAGTGGTTTCCTCATATGCGGTTTTTCATGCTGCGTCTATTGCCTCATTATCGTGATTCCGACGTTGACGATACGCAGCAGAATACTTCACCTTGCATCTTTGTGGAGACGAGTTCGTCCTTGATGGCGTGGATGAACTTATCCGCTGGCCGATTTCTTCTGAACCCTTCTCAGTGTGTGTGCTCCGTCTTGAATGAAATCGTTCACTGGACGTTAAACCTAATCTTTTTCTTTGCGAGTGGGGCCGTTATATCTTGTCTCAATAGTGTTCCTGAACAAAGTTTTCTACTAAATTAGTGGACCCGAGTGCGGATTTTAGGTCAGATTTATGAACCACTGCTGGGCTATTCCTCATTTGATTGTTTTCTTGGGGTAAAGAATATAATGAAGTCATAACTGTGCGCAAATGGTTGTGAGGTAAGTAGTAGCACAAATTCCGGTATTTGACTATGAACGATATTGTAACTGATTTGAGAAAAATACAGCTATGTGCTAGGTGATTGTAATTAAAGTGCAGTTACTCACAGAGGTCTAATGTTGGCTGTAATTACGGTATGGCAGGTAAACTTGATAGATATTCTAATTCGTTAATGCGGAACCGATTTATGGTGGAAAAAATTAATTCCAATTTTGGCCACCAGGTGCAAATCTCACGCTGAGAGTGTAAAATACATAGAAATGCGCGTATTGATTTGGAACGGGATGGGAACAGAAAAGGTCAAACAAGTGAGAGATGCATAATGTTTGTTTTATCGTTAACCGCCACTTACATAATTTTTTTCAATATGAGCATTGCAGACATCGAGGAAAAACTGTACAGCGCCAAAATTGGATTTTTTTTTTTAGCGTAAATGGGTTCCGCATTGGCATGTGTTCGTAGTTTCGCTGCCAGACAATAATTACAGCCCACTTTGGACCTTCGTGAATAGCTCCAGTTTAATTATAATCACCTGCTGTCAAACTAGTGCCAATTTGGTAATTCTGAAGTTCACGATTCGATCCCTGATTGACCCTATCAATTCACAAGAATTAACAGGAAGGTTGTCAGTGTTTCTGTTCCGGTGTGCTTTTAGATTCCACATTAAAATTGTGGGTCTGCTGTTACTATTTTTGTAGCTGGTTAATTGGTTGTCGGCCTAGAGGGGATTAACAGCACATCCCTTTGATTAGGGCAATGTCAGGTGAAGTACTGTGGGGTTCAAATCAGTCTTCGGGTAGATGACTGCTTCCTTTACTTACGAAACATGTTTAATTAAGCCAGTCGACAGAAAGGCGTCCACATCGGTACTTGAGTGAGCTGAGCAATTGTCGCTCGGTCGCTGGAATTTCCGGCATTCTGGCGAACTCTACATTCTTAACGGAATGCTTGTGTTAGCGGAAAACGTGCCTTGGAATGATAAACTGGTGTAGAAGAGAGGCGCACCGATAAAAGGAAACAGTACAATTTATGCACGGTCAGGGAGGTGAAGGGAACGTAAAGGAGACTCCAACACAAACGATAGTTGTCTGGCCGTGTCGAGGTGGTGGCCGGAGAATAGGAGATGGCGAAACGCTCCAAGCAGGGCGGCGCTGAATAGCGCTCATTGTGTGAGGGGCCCCCAGCTGCTGGCATCCTCGCCTCGCTGTCTGCGGCCAGTCGAATCAGGCGAGATCACTCGTATTTGTTGATATCTCCCGAGAAGGAAGGCCACTCTTTCACTGAGAATGATACGCAACCATCCAATTCTTTTGATTCACTATGCTGTCGTCGCTTCAGGAGGAACATTCAACACATCATTGATAATCCATCGTGTCTGATTTTCCTAGTTTCAGTTGAATGCAATCGTAGTAAAGTACGGAGTGAGAAAGAGTTATCTAATCTATAACACGTTCAGAAACCTGGCTGCATTTAGGGAGACAGGTTTGTAGTCTATCCCCAATGTTTGAGGTTTGCCGAGGACGTAATTCTGCCAGAGACGGCGAAAGACTTGTAAGAGCAGTGAAAAGGAATGGATTGAACGCGAAAAGTGGTTATTAGAACAGCTACAACAAAAGTAAAATAAGAGTACTGGAATGCAGCCGAATCAAATCGGGCGAGGCAGATTTTGAAAAGAGGTACTAAAACTGTAGATAAGTGTTGCTATTTGTAACTGATGAAGTATAGAGGACATCAAACGCAAACTGACAGTAGCAAGAAAAGCATTTCTGAAAGAGAGCAAATTTAAATGCTAAGGAGTATTTTCTGAAACTATTTTTCTAGAAGTACGTAAGTGAAACGTGGACGGTAAACATTTAAGACAAGAACAGAACTATTCACATCTGGTGCTACGAAAGAATGTTGAAGATTCGATGGATGGATCGAGTAACTACTGCATCGAATTGGGGAGAAAAAAAGTTTAGCGTGAAGAAATGGATGCAGGTCTTGCAGAGATGAAGTCGCTCGCACGAGAGAGAGAGAGAGAGAGAGAGAGAGAGAGAGAGAGAGAGAGAGAGAGATGGGGGGGGGGATAGGAATATGGTATAATCTAGTGCCACCTCATAATCTATTTTTCTCGAGTAACAGTGAACTTAAACGACACCATCCGGCGGATGGATCATCATCAACGCGATTGCACTCCATGCGACATTGAAGACACTCCGACCGGGCTTAGAACTTAATCCAGGAACTTTGCGCCGTCACTTTTCATCATTCTTATTTTTCTTTAGCTCTGCAGAGTGTAACTAAACTCTCTTTTCAGACGATGAGCACTCGTACTGGGGACCAAGACGGTTAAGTTTATCATACAGGGTGTTTAAAAAATGACCGGTATATTTGAAACGGCAATAAAAACTAAACGAGCAGCGATAGAAATACACCGTTTGTTGCAATATGCTTGGGACAACAGTACATTTTCAGGCAGACAAACTTTCGAAATTACAGTAGTTACAATTTTCAACAACAGATGGCGCTGCGGTCTAGGAAACTCTATAGTACGATATTTTCCACATATCCACCATGCGTAGCAATAATATGGCGTAGTCTCTGAATGAAATTACCCGAAACCTTTGACAACGTGTTTGGCGGAATGGCTTCACATGCAGATGAGATGTACTGCTTCAGCTGTTCAATTGTTTCTGGATTCTGGCTGTACACCTGGTCTTTCAAGTGTCCCCACAGAAAGAAGTCACAGGGGTTCATGTCTGGCGAATAGGGAGGCCAATCCACGCCGCCTCCTGTATGTTTCTGATAGCCCAAAGCAATCACACGATCATCGAAATATTCATTCAGGAAATTAAAGACGTCGGCCGTGCGATGTGGCCGGGCACCATCTTGCATAAACCACGAGGTGTTCGCAGTGTCGTCTAAGGCAGTTTGTACTGCCACAAATTCACGAAGAATGTCCAGATAGCGTGATGCAGTAATCGTTTTGGATCTGAAACATGGGCCAATGATTCCTTTGGAAGAAATGGCGGCCCAGACCAGTACTTTTTGAGGATGCAGGGACGATGGGACTGCAACATGGAGCTTTTCGGTTTCCCATATGCGCCAGTTCTGTTTATTGACGAAGCCGTCCAGGTAAAAATAAGCTTCGTCAGTAAACCAAATGCTGCCCACATGCATACCGCCGTCATCAATCCTGTGCACTATATCGTTAGCGAATGTCTCTCGTGCAGCAATGGTCGCAGCGCTGAGGGGTTGCCGCGTTTGAATTTTGTATGGATAGAGGTGTAAACTCTGGCGCATGAGATGATACGTGGACGTTGGCGTTATTTGGACCGCAGCTGCAACACGGCGAACGGAAACCCGAGGCCGCTGTTGGATCACCTGCTGCACTAGCTGCGCGTTGCCCTCTGTGGTTGCCGTACGCGGTCGCCCTACCTTTCCAGCACGTTCATCCGTCACGTTCCCAGTCCGTTGAAATTTTTCAAACAGAACCTTTATTGTATCGCTTTTCGGTCCTTTGGTTACATTAAACCTCCGTTGAAAACTTCGTCTTGTTGCAACAACACTGTGTTCTAGGCGGTGGAATTCCAACACCAGAAAAATCCTCTGTTCTAAGGAATAAACCATGTTGTCTACAGCACACTTGCACGTTGTGAACAGCACACGCTTACAGCAGAAAGACGACGTACAGAATGGCGCACCCACAGACTGCGTTGTCTTCTATATCTTTCACATCACTTGCAGCGCCATCTGTTGTTGAAAATTGTAACTACTGTAATTTCGAAAGTTTGTCCGCCTGAAAATGTACTGTTGTCCCAAGCATATTGCAACAAACGGTGTATTTCTATCGCTGCTCGTTTAGTTTTTATTGTCGTTTCAAATATACCGGTCATTTTTGAAACACCCTGTAGGATCTCATGTCCAAAAACGAACGGATTTCCTGCTACATGCAAAATGCCACAACACAGTTTCTCTCTGACTCGTGCTGCTTGTCGTCTGCTTCCACTTACAGGTAGGGTTCGATGTGACGACCGTCAATGTCAACACAGATACAGTGCCTTCGTATCATGTTCCGGTACACACGATCACTATTCCCTGGTCCTCCAGCATCCACTGCAGGCATAATCCATAGCAGTAGTTCTTCCTAGGATGCCACAGTGGCCCGTAAATCAAAGATTTCATCCAGCCCGACTGTTAGTAGTCTTGTGGGTACAAGTTGGGAGAATGTGCAGGCCAAGCACTCGAGCCACTACGACCTCTTCACTGTTGACAAAATCATTGGTCCAAATTATCTCGGACTGCACGTGAAAAAGAAGTTGATACGCCATCGTGCCGGAACTTCATGTTTTGATGCACATGCACTGGCACATCTTCCAAGAGCCCATGCAGTACGCCATCAAGGAATCGCAAGTACGTGGCACTCGTGAGATATAGAGGGTGGTATGGCCTGGTCACATAACCATTGAGGAACTCTGCCCAACTTTTCGCACCGAATCGTTCCTGAAACCCATGGGGGGGGGGGGGGGGGGAGGGGGGGACATTGCATGCGGGTTTTTATTAGCCCTCATATGACTGTCCACACAACAGTGCAAGAACCACGTGCAAAAGTGGGTTCATGACGCAGAATCTTGTGGCTGCATTGCGTGTACCTTCTGGGAGGTTGTATTGGTATGGTTGCTGCTCATGCAGAACACACCAGGCAGTTTGGTGATCCATATTCAGTCTACCCGTTGTCTCCAGTATTCTTCATCGTGCCCTCTTCTGCTGCGTGGAGTACAGGCGCTTCAGACTCGGTTGTGGCGCTGCTGTGGAGCACCACATTCGGCCCTGCTAATGGTGAACATACCGATCTGAGGCCCTCTGATACACCGTCGCAAAGAGGGAATACGAAGGTGTCTTGCGGAGTGGAAAACGTTGCGCATACAACTGACGAGCAGCCCGCAGAATTTACCTAGCTTGGGCTTACAAATATCATGTCGGCGTATTCCATAAACGTATAGGCTAGTTCACATTGGTCAACAGCAACACACTAGAAATGAAATATACATAGAGCTTGCGTTCTGAACTGTAGTGAATGATTGCTACTGTGCAGTAGGACTGTATGAACAAAGATCATAAGCATAACAACAGATCACAGAATGCCATGTCAAGCCTGTAGTCGGCATGGTATATCAGGTGATCGGTGAATGAGGGACGTAATACCCTAGTCAGTGGTGCCGAAAATGTTCTAGATTTGAAGGTGTGTTGTATTTTGTGTGTAGCGGGAAAACTAAGTTTTCGGACATGAGTTCCTATGCTAAACTTATCCGTCTTGATCCCCATTACATGTCTTCAACATCTTTAAAGAGAATTCAGTTACCCGTTTAAAATTCATTGTGGATCTTTGCTGTATGTCCCGATTTTGCGCTAGTGCTATCCAATTCCTTTACCCTGATCTCTGTAGATGTGAAACACACTTCCATCCTGTTTTTGGTCGACAGCGCCCGCGCTGCCCTCCAGCTTTTTCTTATTAGTATCTTCTTCGGTACCTGTATATCACGCATCCGTGCCATGTGCCCGGCTCATCTTAGCCTCTTCTGATGGATGGCTCGTTTTACGTTGCACTGTATGAAGTTCACTGATACACGCTATTCTCCATTACTGTGAGTACCAAAGATTTGAGGCAGATATGACCAATAATATAATAATTTTTTGTGATTAATTTAATAGTGACGGATAGGAGCCATGAAAGAAGTAATTTAGTTTGTGTAACTATGCTATTCGCAAAGTTTGAACGAACGTCGTCAGTAGCTAGTTCAGGACGAGAGAGCCACTGGCATTGAGAAGGTCGTACATCAAACAGAAAAATAGCGAATCAGACTGCCCGTATCTTCTAGGGAACGAGGTGCGTTGTGAACACCGGCTGGGAACGCCAGCTGAACTGAGTCCTCAGCTGCTGCCTTTCCGGGCGAACCTGCTTCGCTAGTCGCCAGGTCGCGACGGAGCCGTCGTGTTTTGCTGTCTGCAACCTGTTTCTGGAACTCGCGCACTCCGCGGCGCGTCGTCGTCTTGTTTGGCTTCGCGCTTGGAATGGAAAATCCATCGTATTTCTTGCACCCCTTTTCCAGAAAGATGGCGCGGATAAAAACGATCATTTTGTGCCTGTCGAGAGGAAGTCACGCAATTTGCACTTAAGCGTCGGTCACGAAGTGGCATTGTGCCGAATTCTTTTACCACCTCAGGTTTTTTTTTTTTTTCTGCGTGTCTGTTGACTTTCCAAGAGGAGAGCAATTGTTTCCGAAAATATCAGGAGGAGAGGAGCTACCTGCTGAAAAATTGTCTGATGAGATAACGTCCAAGCTTCTCTCGTTTCTTTCTACGTTGTGCTGAGTCATGTATCTCGTGGACACATTATTAGGCGAGCGATTGTAACGTTATATTTACCCAGCAGGTGTCGCTTGCCATGCTGTACTTTATATTGTACTGACTTGAATCTAACAGATCGGTATATCCCATACAAAATCTCTCTAGCAGATTACCATTTAATCTTTGCGAAGAAAGGCGACGTTCTCGTGAAAACTTATTGGGTAGATTTAAAGATCCGTTATTCGAGGAAGACAAACTATGCTGCGTCCTCCATCGTATATCTGTCGTGGGGATCATAAGGCTAAGAAGAGATTTGTGCGCAAAAGGCGTCTTCACTGTCTGAGGAAAAGTATCCGGACGCCCTTATATAATACGCAGTTGACCACCAGATGTGAGAGACCGACTCGACAGTATAAAAGCAGACGGAGAGTATCGTGTTAGTAGAGAAGGAGCAACAGCGGAATGGGACGATCAGGAGGGCTCACTGATGTCACCTGCTAAACAGATTCATCACCTGCTAAACAGATTCATCAGAGACATTTCAACTCATCTAAAGCGTCCCAAGTCGACTGATGGTAATAAGACTGTGAAGTGAAAACGCGAAGGTGCAACCACAGCTAAATCATGATCAGAAAGACCTCATGTGCTGACAGGGACCGTCGAGCATTGCGAAAAATGGTTGTAAAATACCAGTGGAAGGAGGCACTCGTGAGTTCGAAAGTGCTACCAGCAGTTTAGCTAGCACAACGACGGTGCCTACGGAGGCAATAAGAGTAGGGTACAGCGATTGAGGAGCTCCGCATAAGCCGAACATTTCTGTGGTCTGTATTAAGTGACTCTTAAGGTAGTGTAAAGAGCGACCTCGCTGAACAGTGGATGATCGGAAACAAGTGACTTGGAGCGATGAATAATGCTGTACCCTGTGGCAGTCCGATGGAGAATTTCTAGAGAACTTTATCTGCCGTCTTGTGTAGTGTGAGCAATTAAGTACAGAGAAGGTGGTTTGATGTTATAGGGTGTTTTTCGTTGTTAGAGCATGGACTCGTTATTTCGCCAAAGAAAACGCTAAACGCCGAAGGACATGCATTTTATAGTATTTTACGGTATGAATTTTACAGGATTGTACAGTAGAGCAATAGTTTGGAAACGATGATTGTCAGCATGACAGTGCACCCTGTAAAGCAGCATCTGTAAGGCAGTGGTTTGTGGACAATAACATCCATGAAATGTACTGGCCTGCCCCGAGTCCCGACCTCAGCGCAGTGGAAAACCTTTGGATAAGTTAGGACGTTGACTTCTCTTCAGACACCAGCTTCCAATACCACTATCTTTTTTTGGTTTTTGCTCTTGAACAGGCTGCCATTCCTCCACAGACATGCAGACGCCTCATTAAAAGTGTCCCCAGGAGCCTTCAAACCACCATACCACCATAAAGGCGAAGGATGGACACACTCCATATTAATGCCCACAAAGTGTCCGGATAATTTTGTTCAAGCAGTGAAGAAAAACTTCTATCGATTCATATGCGCGTGTAATAGGGCAGGAAACATATTTTCTTTATACGGAATACCATCCACTGTACAGTTACTTGCGGTGAATTTGAAAGACAACACTAAGCATTATGGTTCGGATGCAGAGTTTTTAGTTATCTTTGAATCACTTGTCTGTTCGAATGAGATTGAACAGCGTAGCGCAGCAGTAAGACAATGGGCTCGCAGTTGGGCAGGCTATGGTTCAAAACTATATCCCGACTTGAAGATATTTAAGTATTCCGTAGTTTTCCTAAAATACTTAAGGTGAAACGCCGGAAGTGTTCCAAATGTGCACGGCCGATTCTTTACCTGTCCGAGCTTGGACTCCGTCTCTATTGTACTCTTCGTCGATGGTACGTTAGACCCTAGTCTTCCTTCAGCCTTTTTTCAAAGTGGGGTATGTTCATTTCCTACACAAACCGCCCAATACTCGTTTTGGAGAAATCTGCTATTCAGTCTTTTTTCCATTTTCATCTGTCCCTGGTTATACTTAACTTTTAGAGACTGCGTGAGCCTGGGGATGCAGTTTTTTCATTCCACTCTCATGTAATTTTCAGAGTGCTACTTAAACCACTATCACCGTTCGATGAAACTCATTGACGTGTGCAGCTCTTCTCTTGTACGTCATGCGAGTTGTTTCAGACAGGTGCGTCACGTAGTGCTATATCTAGAGTGAAGGATATGCCGGCGAAAAACTCCCAGTTCTTGTGCGCTAAGCAAAGTGAGCAGACGCATAACAGCGTAGGTAACGTTACGTATGACCGCACAGTAAATAATTCAGTGGTGAAAATGTACATTACTACGTCCAGTGTCAGTTAACATAATATACGTATCCAAACTGAGTCTATTTTGTAAAAGGAAGGAGGGTGAATTTTTTTCCTTACTCGTAAGTAGAATATGAACGTTAAATTAGCCCTAGAAATAGGAGCTTTAATCTTATGAAGAGAGGAAAGAATATGCCGTTGGCTTGATTAGTAATTCATGTTTAATTTCGAAACATGTAGAAAGTTTACGGCTGAACCAGTGAAAGAGTTGTCACGGCAAGTCGTCAAATGCCCATTCTGCGCCGGCAGTTTGGTACCCTTGTTAGAACGCGACTAAACACAGTATGGAGCGTGCGCTTAGGATTCCGTTCCGCTATACAGTCTCAAGCTTTTCCGCCTGCATACGTAGCGCCATGTAGGTATAAGGCGTTATCACTGTATTAATATGTTGCTGTCGTATTAGTGCCTGTTTGTGTTGGAAGTTAAACAGTGAACTTCGCTACACCTATTTGTCCTGAAACTGACAAGAGCAAATGAAGTAGTGCAGAAGGCCATCTGGTAAGTAACACTGAACCTTTCCGGCTGCAACAGAAGTTACCTGTGAAGAAACGTGGCAAATCAGTGCTGATGTTTCACATCGCTGACAGCGTTGGGATCTAAAATGGTATGCCTAAATCAACGTGTCCTCTCGTGAAAGGCTCACCTCGTATTTTATAAAAGCGTTGGCAGCGTCGTCGACATTTTTGCTGCTGCTGGTGGTGGTGGTGGTGTAATATTTGGCGTAGAAGGCATCTTGGTGGTGTGGTTGAGTATTTCGTTATTTAATCTTGGCACACGGTTTTTTCAATTCATGGATACATGAATGCCGAGACCTTCCGGACGATTCGAGGCTGTCCATATTTTGGCAACGCGTTGGAGATAAGTCAGTTTACAATATGAAAAAGTTCCGTTTTGTTACGGGAATCCTATAACACAATTGATTACAAAGCAATTTTGTCATTTGCCATCCTGAAACGATCGCGGAATTGTATTGCTATGTGCAATGTAAGGTAACAGCTGCGACATCGATTTGGTATATTCGTTACCGCTTTTAGGTCGAAACGCTCATCAGCAGATGGCAAAATAGTTCACTAGCTTTTACTGCTGTTTAGTCGTGCTTCCATTATACGTACGGGCAACAGCGAGTATAAAATACAGGTATCCTGTAAACACAGCACAGCGTAGCAGAACGTTGAACAATCCTCTGAAACTGATATGGGCACAAGAACTAGGGATCTCCGTTTTGGTACGGGGATGTGGAACTCTGACGATGGTTTTTCAGCAGCTGTGTTGTCTCGTAGGCTAGAGGTGTGGTCTAGAAAAACATATATCCTGAACAGTAACGGCCATGAATGCTGCCTCCCTATACTGTCGAAGTTACTTTAACATCTGTGGATCAAGCAACGGAAGGTAACACAATCATCCCTGTTTTAGGGATCGTTAACGTCAGTCTGTCGTATAATTATGGGACCTACACTGATCAGCCAGAACACTATGACCACCTACCTAATAGGCGGTATGTTCACCTTTGACACAAATAACAACGGCGACGCGTCGTGCCATGGAAGCAATGAGGCATTGGTGGGTCGCTGGAGGGAGGTGGCACCACATCCACACACACACACACACACACACACACACACACACACACACACACAAATCAAATCATCTAACTCCCGTAAATTCCAGGGAAGGGAGCTATGAGCTCTGACGCCTCGTTCAATCATATCCCAGATGTATTCGATCGGGTTCAGATCTGGCGAGTTGGGGGCCAACACATCAATTGGATCTCGCCACTGTGTTCCTCGAACCACTACATCACACTCCTGGCCTTGTGACATGGCGCATTATCTTGCTGTAAAATGCCATTGCTGTCGGAAACATGATCGTCATGAAGAATGTACGTTGTTTGCAACCAGCGCATGATACGCCTTGACAGTCATGGTGCTTTGCACGAGCCTCACTGGACCCATGAATGCCCACGGGAATGTTCCCCAGAGCATAATGGAGCCGCCGTGAGCTGTTCTCCGTCCCGCAGAACAGGTGTCGAGGAGTTCTTAACCCGGAAGACAACGGATTCGCGACCTCCCATAGCCATGATGATGAAGATATCGGGATTCATCAGACTATGCAACACTCTGCCACTGCGCCAACGTCTAGTGCCGATACTATATGCACCCATTTCAGTCGTTTCCGATGTAGTGGTGTTAACATTGGCACATGCATGGGTTGTCGGCTGCGGAGGGCCATCGTTAGGATTGTTCGTTGCACTGTGTGTTCGGAGACACTTGTACCCTGCCCAGCATTAAAGTCTGATGTTAATTCCGCCACAGTTCACCGCCTGTCCTCTTTTTATCAGTCTGCCCAGCCTGTGATGTTGTCCGACATATGTAGTGAGGGATGGCCGCCCAACCCCACGACGTGTGGATGTGGTTTCGCCACGTGTTGAAGACATCACAACACTCCTCGATCACCAGACAAGTCGTGCTGTTTCCGAAATGCCCGTGCCGACCCTCTGGGCCGTCACAGTCTGCCCTCGGTCGAACTCAGAGTGCGCGCCTTCTCCATTCTGCTCACGGAGAACACGCTCACTGATACTACATGCACCGTGCCTGTGTCTGACTAGCAGTCATTCCTCGCAAAGTAACGCTGTTATCGCCTGGAACGGTTTATATCGCGCCTTATCACTTTTCGAAGAATGAAAATCCCTCCTATTAAAATCAACAAGAATTCAGTTTACGGAAGGCATTGGATACAATCCCGTACTGTAATAATCAAGTACGAACTTATCGAGTTTCGGACGAGATTTGTGATTGGACTGAAGGCTTTGTGACAGATAGAACTCAACACGTTCGTAAAGGAACGAAATCGAGATCTGTAAAGGTGATTTCGGAAATATCCAAGGGCACGTTATAGGCTATATTTAATCTCCGCTACAGTTTTTATGTAACAATTTATACCTTTTCTGAAAAGCAGAGTTAACTAATGCCTGCAACCATTTTAAAAGGTGCAAGTCTGTGCTAAACTCTGCTTCCTCAAAATGGACGTGGATAACGCCGGCGGTCCAAGGCGCTGCAGTCATGGACTGTCGGTCCCGGCGGAGGTTCGAGTCCACCCTCGGGCATAAGTGTGTGTGTTTGCCCTTAGGATAATTTAGGTTAAGTAGTGTGTAGGCTTAGGGACTGATGACCTTAGCAGTTGAGTCCCATAAGATTTCGCACACATTTGAATATTTTTTTGATAACACCGGAAGTCCCATCAGGCGAGCTGATCCTGAACAAAAATAAATGTATTTCACATATCTAAATAGTCGAAGAAATCCACTACTGTTGGATTACGCTATTGGCGAAAGATTACTGGAAACAATAACTATCATAAAATATCCAGGTGTACCCATCTGGAGTGACCTAAAGTAGAAAGGCCACATGAAAGTAATTGTAGGAAAAGCAGATGCCAGACAGAGATTCTTTATGATGAAATTAAGGAAATAGAATGAATCAACGAAAGAAGTGACTCACGAAATACTTATTCGACACATCAGTGTGGGACCATTATCAGGCAGAGAGAGAGAGAGAGACAGAGAGAGAGAGAGACAATCAGATCTTCAACGAAGAGCGGCACGTTTTGTGGCGAGATCATTCAATAACCATGAGAGAGTTAATGAAGAGATTTACTGGTGGAAGTCAGAGAGTGTACTTTCCAGGAAGAATCAGGCAACATATTACTTCCACGTCCTCTGTCTGGTTTAATGCGATGGTAGTCTTCAAAAATGGTTCAAATGGCTCTGAGCACTATGGGACTTAACATCTGAGGTCTTCAGTCCCCTAGAACTTAGAACTACTTAAACCTAACTAACCTAAGGACATCACACACATCCATGCCCGAGGCAGGATTCGAACCTGCGCCGTAGCGGTCGCGCGGTTCCAGACTGAAGCGCCTAGAACCGCTCGGCCACATCGGCCGGCCGTAATCTTCCCTTACAGTTTTTACCCTCTACAGCTCCCTCAAGTACCACTGCCTATATACGCGAAACGATCACGATGAAAAATCAAAGAAATTGGAGGTCATGCGGAGTTCTGTCGGCTGTCTGCCTTTCCACACACCATTCGCGAATGGAATAGGGAAGGGGTAAATGATAGTGGTACTAGAAATATCCTCCGCCACCTACCGTAACGTGTCTAGCAGAGTATAAACGTAGATGTAGTTGGACATTTCCTACTTGCTCATTGACGTCGTGTTTGAAGAGCAGGCAGGCGCGCGCGCCGGCTGTCTAGCGTCCCCGAATGGAGTCCCTTGTATCGGCGGCGGCATTACCTTGTTAGGCAGATTACTGAAGTGGAGTGGAGAGAAGAGGGGCATGATTTGTAGAGGCTGCCGCTTCCTGCCTCCCCCTCACGGGCCTGGGACACGGCACCCACTG